>NC_056732.1:1617245309-1617389611 GCF_019279795.1 Protopterus annectens | reverse complement strand
TCAAAGATTCAAGTACTGCATCCAAACTGTAGAAGAAATAATATGACATTTATTGTATGCAAATAACTGCATAATGACATACAAATGGGTGCCAGCATTGTAATGAGACTCATTGTATTTGTAAATTAAATCAAACATGACACAGTGATTAATAGATACATATATTCAGCACAGTGTTCTTCTCATCAATTCTCAATGGAAGCATTTCTCAATAAATAGTTTTGCTTCCTAGAAAAGGAGAAATATAGAGAAGCTTTATTCTTGCTATTATGGAAGGACAAGCAATATCCTTGGCTAAGCAAAAAGTGTTATTGGCCACTTCTGGAGGGAGTGTCTAGGACCTGTCAGCAGTGGGCGAACAATCATCTCCATGACAAGGTTACTGTTGACCAATTCTCCATGGACAGATATACCACATAGCAGTTAGAAGACATGTGTTTTCCACACTTGGAATCTAGGAGAATTTGTGAGTGCCGACTCCAGTGGACGTGAAGGTTTGTATAACATTAACCATCATCCTTGCTACAAGGACCTTTCAATAGCCAACAGGGGATGCATTAGGCATTTCATAGATGTTACTCTTTCAGATCCTAAAATAGTTTCTTGACCTGATGCCACAGCACGTAGAAGACTATATACGGTTTCTGCAGACAAATAATAGGGGAGCCACCACTATGTGGAAATTTTGTAAAATAACTTGTTTCCTAGGGAACCTGTGGGCCTTTGATTGCACCTACATTGCCATCAAGGCCCAACTTGTTCCATATGGCATCTGTTATATTTACCAAAATTTATTCTTTGGGATATTATATCCAATATGTGTTTCTTTGCATCACCTAAGCAGTGCTCTTAATTCCAACATCTGACACGTGTTATGACCTCTACCATCATTTAATGCAGGATGATTTCCCACGTGATAATATAGTTGGTAGTTGCACAAATTGCTAACTGAATAGGCCAGGATATGCTATCCCCATTGACAAAGACAGCAGACTATTAATGATGGTGTATTTTAAGGATGCCCTATAGACATCTTGCCAATATTTACATTTTTTTTCAAATGCTTCCTCTGTCATCTGATCATGCCTACAGTAGCAGTGTTTAAAGACTGGTGACTATATGTTGTCTGACCACATTAATGCCAAGTCAAAAGTCTAAATTCTTCACTTTTATAAGGGCTGATATATTAACATTCCATCTTAGCTTCTCTACAAAAAGTTTAGGTTTTTGTAATACATCACAGCTTTAGCACATTTTCCTTTCTTATTTTACTTTCTTTTTGTATTTGAAGCTGCAGTGCTACAGGATTATTCTGCTTATCTTCTAATGCTGAAACCCACTGTTTTATGACAGTAGATTTGTCTTTCCATAGCCTTAATGCCAAAAGACATTGAAAAATATCCTGTAACAAATGAAATGTAGGAAATTCTGTCATACTGACACTCCTTATCATCTCTAAAAGGCTCATATAAGCTTAGCTTTTTTTTAAGTAAGTCAAGACACTGTCATTTAACTGGCACAAACTAGGCAAAGGCTTCTGTCTTAGTTTTATTCTTACTAGTAAGGAACAATAATCAGAAATTGTTGCTGGTAATACTGCTAACTTGTCTGCTTGACTAGTGACAGAAGTGGACCAAAACACCAAGCCTTCATTAAGGGAGAATGCTTTGCATAAAACAATGAATACTGCAACCTGAAATATAACCCCTCCCAATTAACCAAAGGCAACTATTGCACTAGACCTGTTAATGTAGTAAACAAAGCACACAGTCTTGCTTTTTTCATCAAAGTAGTGTCACCCAGATTGGTTAGAGGGCTAAAATCACCTCTCAGTATGAATTCACCTTCCACTCTTTCGATAAAATGAACCAGCATAGTCCTGGCAGTTTTTGGAGAAGACCCTCAGATGATAAATATACATGTCCTAAAGTGATATGAATACCTGATTAGCAACACTTAAAACCAGATAAGCATTCAGAATCTTCATGTCATGTGTCTAAATCCTCAACATCTAACATATATGGCTAGCAAGCGCTACAACTCCTCTTCTCTCTTTCCTAAAACGTATTAAGAATTAGCCAATCCCTGCAATCTAAGTTTTCTTAATTTACCATTCTCCATATCATTGAGAGCTGTTTACTACATTAATCTCATTTAAATTCAAAGACCTGACTCGTATGTTAATTGAAATTAACAAGCTACAAAGTAGATGTGTGAAAGAAGCTTGATATGATTCAGTAACATATAATTAGCATCCTATATCACCCATGACATGTATGAGGCATCATAAGTTTTACTGAAAGCTACTCTCTCAGGCAAAACATTCCCCTATTCCCATACCCAGCAACAAATTAACACATAGTCCTCCAGTACCACACATACATCTGAATCCTTAGTATAAAAGAGACATTGTTCCATGAAATATTTACATTTGAATACAGCTTGAAGGTAAAAGTCACATAAAATATTGACACTTGAATAGCCTTTCAAGGTAGAGAGCAAAAAAAAAATCTCCATTAACCCATCAAATGGAAATAAGCTCCCTTATGAATGAATGTCGTATGTGTGATATATCCCCCTCTTAAATTGAAGGATATCCATCCAGGCAAACATGGTCCCTATCACGGTGTCTTCTTTGAAAACTTTAAAATTAACCCAAATTTTGATGACATTGATTAACAGCTATAGGAATGGCAACCAAACGCTGAAACATCACCCATGGTAAAAATGAATACATTGACATCCATAGTTCGATGTATTCGATATAGTAGGAGGTGATGTCAGTCACCCATGCTATGCACCTTAATGTACTGTTACACTCTACAGTCAAGGTATGTTAATTGTACTATTTTGACCCCTGCTGTGCCCCGCACACCCCATAAAAATTAAATACAGCAACTCCAAGATCACACTACATTGAGGAAATTGGTTAGTTCCCTGTTCCTCACTGAACTGTGATTTCTGTTCACAATGCTTAACTCAGATATTCAAACTACACTACCCATTCGCTGTAGTGTTGTCAATGTATTTTCGTTTGGCATTCTGCCCATTTGAAAAGTGCCTTATGACCACATGCCAGTCAAGCAGAGGCACTTTGGACATTTAATAGTAAACCTTATGAAACATATTGTTAAATATATCATGAAGTACAACAGCAGTGCAGTATACAAGATGGAGAAATACTTATGTTATAGACTACTTGTCCTCATTTCATATATAAAAAAATATCCCAGGGCAACATTTCTATGTTTGGTCCCAATGCATGCAGTTCAGTTCCCTAAAACATGCAACTGAATGTCTGACCAGAAAAAAAACATTTTGATGAAATGTCTTTAGCTGACTGAACACACAATATTTGTTGTGAAGGCCATCACTGAATCTTTACTTCACTCACCCCAAACCAACTACATTGTAGCAATTTCTGAAAATTGAAAATTTGTTTAGTAAAAAGGGTGAAGGGAAAGAAATTTTAAATGGGGAGGGTGAAAGAATTATAAAACACAAGAAAATACAGGAAAGGACAAAATGATATTATCATAGCATTTATTAAATGTTATACATTGACAAAACTCTCATATTTTTAAATTAATTTTAGAGCAAGAAATATGGCTATTAAACCGTCATCTAACCAGAGCTTCCATATAGGTCATCACACAATTAGGCAGTTGAAAACATGTGTAGTCTTCAAAGACACATGTATTTAGAGGTCCTCCAAATCAGAAACTGTTTCTGTATTTAAATCATGAGACACAATCTTCATCATCATTGACTGATTAATTTGTGTTGGTGAAGTCGACAAATCATGGCTAGGTTTCAAACTTGCCTGGTAAACAAACATAAAGCAATAAATGGAAAGACTTGCATACTCATATGACAATCTGTACACAGCAGCCATTTCAAGAAACCTTTTAAAACACATGTATTTCACAAATAGTAGCATTAAAATACATTAAAACCACATCCAAGCCATCACTATTCCCAGGGGGCAAAAACACAATTGATGCCAAAGTTGAACATTAAAATAAAGTTATAAAAAATAAAAATAAAACTGTTCTATAAAAAAGTAACACTCACCTCAAAAATGAAGAATCCACCAAGAAAATACTCTGCAATTGCAACAAGCATCATCTTACTGTAAGACCTCCATTCATGCTGGAAAAATGGAGTCTGTACAAACATCTTCCTCTCCACAAACAAATTGACTTTTCATCCTAATTTATGAACCCAGTAAACTTTAGTGTAATGAAAACAAAACAAAAAAAAACTAAGAAATAATATCTCCCCAGTAGAAAACTGCTTCATAATTAAGAAACTGGAAGTAATTTACAGCAGCCTTCCCTTATAAATTGTAAATCTATAATTAAATTCCTCCAAGAAAAAAGTCTTTACTCAAAAATCACATACTACCAGCCAAATAAAAGAGAAAAGAACAAGCAACTAAGAAAAAAAAAAAGAAAGAACAATCATCTCAAAACAACTTAAAATGGCTTGAAATTACAAACCTAGGAAAATCCGAATTCATTTGTTATAGCCTATTCACAAAACCTACTAATACAGTTAGGATTGTTCTCCCCCCAAAAAAAAATATATATTACAAAATCACAACTCATTAACATCAGTGGCAAAAATAAAGTCCTACATTAAATACACAGAAAACGTGGGATGTGCAGAGGCTAATTTTGTATAAACAAAGTATCATACACTACAGGCATAGTGAATAGGTTTCATGAATCATGGTTTCAAAACCTGTTACAAAACACGTACGGTTGAGGGGGTGTAGCCAAGATGGCAAACTGCTAACAGCACAAAGTCTTATCTCTGCTTTATTTTTTTTTCTGACAGGCTCTTATTATACAAACTTAACAAGCCCTTATTTTTTATACATTTTGAGTCTTTTAAACAAACTTTGACAACTATTTGAAATAAAAATCAAGTTTATGTTATGCTTTATCTTGGATTTTATCTTGTCAGAAGTTTTACTACTGTTGTGACAGAATGAGAGACTCAAAAGTGAACTCTCAAGACAAGTAGATGAAAAAGGCACTACAGTCAATAATGGGCAATATCCAGGAGCTTTCTGTTAAATTTGATAAACTTGAGATCAAAATGAACAATATACAAGAAGAATCCAAGAAACAAACAGAAATGTTAAAAGAAATCATAAAACAACAATCTGTTCTGATCTCAGCAAAAGAAGACACATTAAATGACCTGGATAACAGAATGTCAGACAGTGAGAGTCACACAGAATTCCCGAAAAAAACAAAATACTTTGCTTATGGAAAAACTAGAGGACCTAGAAAGTAAATGGAATACCAAAAAAGGAAGAAGAAAATATGTTGCATTTTTAACTAACTGGATGCCTAGAATTCTAAATCTACCAGAAGCTCTCTCTCTTTTGGTATTGAGAGAGCCCATAGATCTCTTTCAACTTCTTTGGAGAAAAATCCCCAGATTTATTATTGTAAAATTTCTTTCGAGCCAAGACAAGGAATTAGTATTGAAGACTGCTTGGGCTTATTTTCTGATAAAAATAAATAACAATACTATCAGGTTTTACAATGACTATGCTGCATGTTGTATGACCAAAAGAAAATCATGTATTCCATTCATAAATGACCCAAAGAAGCTAAGCTGAACATTAAAGCTCAACTAATTTTTCCAGCCAGAATTGAGATCATTTTAGTAGAAGGTAAAAAAATGTTTAATTCTCTAGAAGATGCAGTAGACTTTTCTCAGAAAAATCAATGTTTTGGTCAATCAGAAAATATGGATTGGCCTGACATGGTGTGTGTGGATGCAGCTGTGTCTGGCAGCTATTGTATGTTGCTATTTTTGTCTCTGGGAAGCTACAGGTTGTGGCTTGTGATCAAGGTTTACTGATGCTTATGTATTAGGAAGAGACATTTAGTGTTTTAGCCTGGATCCAGGGGAAAGGGGGGGGGGCAAAACTGTGATTTGGGATATTTTGGCTGAGAATAGTTTGTTTATACATCTGCTGTGTGAGAGGTGGGAAGGCTGGAAGAATGTGTTATCTCTTGTTGTGGCAGCTTGTTGGGAGTTTTTTTTTTTACTCTGTTTGCTGTCCATTCTTTCCTGGCTGCTGCCTCGCTGATAGGGAGAGAATTTAGGCTTGAAGTTGCACTGAAGTGAAGCTTTGCTTCAGGTGCATTATTAGCTTCTGCTATGCAGTATCCAGACACACTAACAGAAACAGATGCTCCCAGGTTGCTATGGTAATGTATACAGAGTGACAATAATGCTTAATGGCTCTGAGGACCCTCCGAGATGATTCTCGGCAATGACATTTTTGGTTTTAAAAGAATATATAATAAAAGGGCTGCTTTAAACCACATGTACACATATTGATGGTCTTCCAACACTTCATTTAGCTCATGAAGTTGATTCTTGATTAAAAGAAAATAATAATAATAACAGCAATGTTATATTTAAAACATATGTTGGTCCAAATACATTAAGGACTTACACAAGAGAGGAAGTCTGAGTTACTGTGAAAGACTAAGAGCACTTGGTCTTGTGCAGTACCCTCTGCAGTGGTCTGGGAGGTAAGCTTGCTCGGACATGCTGGGTATATGGGGATAGCTGATTCTAGGGGTGTGTGGGGTTGCTGGGAAGTGCTAGAGAGTCATCAGATTTCCTTTGTGGAAATATCTGTGGGAATGGAAGGTGTGTTGGGTGGTTCACTGGCAGAGTGGCCACCATATGGTACAGGCTGGTAAAATGGAACAGGACAAATATTGGTTTGGATATTTTAAGAACAGCCTGGCAACATGCCACATGAACTATTGAATGGTATTCTGGCAAAATTGCATGGACATTGTTGCCCATGCTTGAAGTACTGATATGTGTGTATGTAAGGATGGAAATATACCTATAACAAATAAGAAACTAGAAGGGTCTCATAATTTAAAGTCTATGGACTGTATAAAGATGTTTCAAAGGAGTTAATAATAAAAATAAGCATTACAGCTTGTGGTCTTTCAAATAACTAAGCAGCAGCCAAAAAAAAAAAAAACACACAAACACAATAGTTATGTAATGTATGATTTTAGTAAAGCTAGACATAAAATATATACTCGTCATATAAGATGAAGCAGTCTACTAAATTTAGATATTAAAGACAGGATTTAATAACATGGACTTGTGTATAATAGCACTACTGTCTTAACTTGTCATAAATGGCATACACTACATTGAACATCAAGGGGAAGCATTATGATTTTCTTATATAAGTAAATATGCATAACAAGTCACGTAATTGCTTTAACTTGAATTGTAGTTTTGTAACCCATCTTGACCATATATAATACTTAAGCTGTTATCAAGGTAACTAATGTTTTATACATTACATCAAACTGACAAAGTTGTTCAAGGGAAACAATAAAAGCCTGAACTAGGAATGTCAAAGAATGTAACAATCACATTCTGAATAAATAGTATTAAATTGACAATAATCACTCAGTTTAACATTTGCTGATATTACAAAATAGAATGTTGCCATTTAAATCTAAAAATGTTCAGTCTATGCCAGAAAATGGCAATTTATGAATATGGAAAGGGAACTTATAATCATTAATCACAATAAGTGAATTTGTTGTTTTTAACCTATAATTTCACTCATTTTAATAAGAAATGACAGATATGAAAATCCTTATATGTAGGAAATGGGGAAGAGGAATGCACTGATAATTAAAATGCACTAACTTTCATCAATGTCCACATAAAACAAACTTGATGCTTTAAGTAAGTTAGCAAGAAAGTGATTACTTAAATGCTGTCAAACAATGAAACATAACTTCTGATATATCCAGTAAAATACATTGTATTATAAAAACTAGGTATAAATATTATTACCATCTATTTATATTAAGTAATAAGTTTTGAAATACTTCATCAATAAGGGTGAATATGTTAAATAACTGTGTGGTATAATCTTTTACTGAGGTTTTATATATGATACATCCTACTTTACTATGCTTGAATTGCATGACAATAAGTAGACATTTGTATTGTATTAGAATTCTGTCTAATCTACAATAGCACTATACCTGTTCAAAATATAATAAATATTGTTTATTCCTATTACAAATATTCTCCATATGATAATTCAATTTATGGAGCTCAGATGTTCTGGATTGTCAAGGTATGAGTGATAATCTGATGAACTTAGGTTTATCCATCAGATTAGGAATGATTTTCATTCCATGGCTAGTGCAGATCTTAGTTTTGTTAACATTTATTAATTTAAATTTGTTATTTCACAAAAAAAAATTTTAGTATGCCTGACCAAAACATTACTTTATTGGTAAACACTCAAAGTATAAAACTGATAATTTCCTTTAAAAGCTCACACATATACTTTATAGTTATCAGAGGAAAATGTTTAATAGTCACAATAAAACAAAAAATACATAGTCTAAATAACCTAAGATGGACTTAACTTTATTATCTTTAAATACCAGTGGCTTAAACAATCCTAGCAAGAGATCAAATCTACTGAAATATTTAAAACTGAACAAAGCACAAATTGTCTTCCTTCAAGAAACTCATTTCATAACAAATGACAATTACAAATGGAATCCTAAGGAATATATGATATTAGCACAATCCACTTATAAGACAAAGACAAAAGGGGTAACAATTTTATGGAAAACAAATGTGATTAACCCAGAAATCATTTATAAGTATGAAGATAAAGACGACCTTATGGCATTAGTAATAGTTAAATATAATAACAGAATATGGACCCTAGCCAGTCTATACTGGTTCCCAGGCATTGGAACAGGAACTGTTAAAAAACACTTGGATTTCATTTCCAATAATTATAAAGGCAACTTAATATTAGGAGGAGACTTTTACTGTATATTTGATATTTCTGAAACTACAAATAAAAGACTGCTGTGTACATCTGCTGTATCAAAAGTTTTAAACAAGTGGGTAGAATAATTTCATCTTGTAGATACTTTCAAATTTAAAGAAGATAAATCTTTGTTGTTTTCCCATCAAGATCACAGATTTGGTACCCAAACTAGAATAGATAAAATATTTACTGCCCATAACATACACTCTAAAATCATTAATTTCTCAATCACTCTCTGCCCCTTTTCAGATCACAATTCATTGATACTAAAACTACAAAATGGGTACAGACCATTAATCTTTAACTACAGAAATCCAGCATATATAGCTAAAATTAAAGAGTTCAAACCCTGGGCATTATCTGAATTACAGTTCTTCTTAGATATTAATTACACCACAGAGATAAATAAAATAATGATATGGGACTTATTAACTGCTTACATATATGGTAAAACCCTAATTTGGTAAAAAAAAATCAGAGAGTGGGATTCTAAATTATTAGATCTACAATCCAACCTTTTATCAGTAAAAGCTGAAAAAAATCAAAATCATGTGGCATGAAAAAGAAATTAGATGTATAAAACAATAAATACAATGAAATTGTAACACATAAAACTAGTTTAGCTTTAGAAAAACTAAAAATTAATACCTTGGCCACTTCTCCCAAATATCTACATAATTTATCCACAAGAATCAAAATACAATCAAAAGCTAATAACATCAAAAGTATCTTCCATGAAAAGAAAGGGAAGAATGTCTCAGATATAGGTGACATTCTTTATGCCTATAGAAATCACTATATGTTGTAATATAAAAAAATACCAGAAAAATTAAAGCTAGATCTGCAAGCACCCATATCCTACAAAGAAATTGCAGATACAATAAAAGAGGGTAAAAATAATAAAGGTCCAGGTATAGATGGCATAATTATGGAAATATATAAACTTTTTCCTTCAAAGATACTATCCCTGTTCCATAAAACTCTATTAGAAATTCAGTCACAAGCTTTAATACCACCCTGTTGGAGATATTCTTTAATCACACCAATCCTAAAGGAAAACAAATCCCCAAACCTCTGTAACTCATATAGACCTATATCATTAAATAATGACTATAAGATATTTATAACAATATTAACTAACAGAATGAAAATACCACTATCAAAAACAATAAATAATGATCACACTGGATTTATATATCATAGACACACACAACAATATTAAAAGGATAATTTCTCTTATAGATTATGTTAATAAAGAAAATAAAGAAAAACTCATAATTGGCTTAGATATAAAGAAAACTTTTGATTCCCTAAATTGGGACTATTTATTCAAAATCCTAATGCTATTTGAATTTCCTGCATCTTTTGTTCATCTCCTAAAGAATATATATACAAATAAATTAGTGTATGGCAAGTTAGGTCCTTTTACCTCTGAATTTATACATATAACAAAAGGCACTAAACAAGGATGTCCTATGTAACCAATTATGTTTGTTCTGACTACTGAAATATTGGTAGATTCAATTTGTAACAATATAAAAATAAAAAGAATAGATTTTTATGATCAATATAATTCTAAAGTAATGCTATTTGCTGATGACATATTACTAATATTATCTAATACAAACGTGACATTAGAAGAATTAGATATGTTAATTGACACATTTCACATGACTTCAGGACTCCATTTCAATAAATCAAAATCAAAATTTTTATTTTTAAATAAAAAAAAGAACTACAGATTAAAGGGATCACATCATAGGGAAACAAGAATCTACCTTAAAATATCTAGGAATTGAGTTATGCAAGGATAATAATGAATTAGTCTCAAAAAACTACAATAATATCATCAATAGAATTAAAATCTCTGTTGAAAATTGGAACAAAATAACATTAACATTTGAAGATAGACTACAGTTAATGAAAATGGTTTTACTGCCCATGATCCTATATATAGCCTTGGCAATGCAAAGGTTACCAGAAAGGAATATACTTAAAGAAATAAATTCATGCCTAATACAATTTTTATGGTTTCCCAAAAGAAACAGAATAGCTTTAATATATCATAGCAGACCATGGAAACAGGGAGGATTAAACTCTCCTGATATAGAAACATATATAAAAGCATCAATATCTAAAACAATCTCAGATTCAATAAGTCCAAATTACTCTGCAAATTGGAAAGAATTACTAACTTTGTATCAATAAATGAATTTGATTTACAAAAAAAATTTCACATAACAGATAAAAACAATTTGCCATGGCATGTATTATGTATTAGTATGCAGTATAACACAACTAAACCTACTAAAACTAATATGATTAATTATTACATTGACTCATTTAGCAAAATTATTAATGCAAATATAGATTTAAAAATCTAGTTTGATCTTTTAACACCATTTATAGTCACAAAAAACTTTCCACATAAAATACAGAGAGACATTATTAATTCCTGGGAAGAGAAATGATTTGTTTGTTGGCTCCAATGTATCAAAGAACTAAGTTTTAGATATGCAAGTAATAAAAACAACATACAAAATTCCACAACAGGGCTGGCTAACTTTCCAGAGTATGCTGTCATATTCACAAGATTTATGTAGAATAATTAACAATTCTTCATTTAAAGAAATACCTAAATTTATGAAATACATATATGAAATCATATATAATGACTTTGACATGGGAAACAGTATTTCAAAATTTTACAAAATATTGATAAACTATAAAACAACACCCAAAACCTCATATTGGAAATATATAACAAAAGGACACTCAATACAGTTAACTGAAGATATTAAAACAAATATCTTATTATTGATAAAATATACATCCTTTACACAATACTGGAAAGTTTTTACTTGGAAATGCTTGCACAGAGCATTTTTAACCCCAGACAGAATCAGTAAAATTGGTTCTTCCATAAAAGGAATATGTTGGAGATATGAGCAAGTACACAATGCAGATTGGAACCACATTTTCTTTGCTTGTATTAAAATTAAGCCATTTTAGAATGGTATTAATAACTTTCTGCAAGTTTTATTTAATGAATCATTTTATTTAAATAAAACTCTTGTGTTATTAAATGTGAACAAAGGTCCTCATTTGAGTAGGTTAAACATGTATCTAGTATGAACTATACTTGCAATTTCAAGGAAGTGTATAACAAGAAGATGGAATATAAACACAATACCAACTTTGGAAGACTTTTACAGACACAGCATTGTTGGAAATTAAAATGAAAGAACTAAGAATGTATCCAAAGCCATTTATCAACAACCCTTGGGGAAAAGTCTTATTGTTGATTGACACTACACAATAATTGATCAGACACTCTGATAATGGATCGGACATACTTATAAAGTAACTTTATGCATTAAGATCTGTTATAGTGTCAGGCTAATGTAAATAGGGTACATAGCTATTTAAGATGTTATGTATAAATACTATGAAATTCATTCAAATGTATTTGAAAAATAAAAAAAAAAGTTTTGAGAAAAAAAAAGAAAATATGGCTTGGACTCTTGTCATCTTAAAGAGTCAAACAACAAGAAATGGTTGGTATTCAAAGGATAAAAGTAGTAAAAAAAAAACAATTAAAGAAAAGTAGTGTTGTTCTCATTTTCTATTTTGCTGAAATAGCTTTCTCACAGGTATTCAGTGGTGTCATCTATTACAGTTCATCAAATACAAGGTAAATTTTTATACTTTATCAAAATACCTTTTCTATAGTATCTGAAATAGTGTAGATATGTTTTTATTACTATGACTTATAAGTTCCTTTATTATTTTATGTTAATTCTCTCTAACATTATTTTCAAACATAGAGAGTAGTGTGTGTGTGGTGGGGGGTGTGTGTATTGACAGTATCTGAGATAGTATGTATATATATATATATATATATATATATATATATATATATATATGGTATACATACATTTGATTGGCTGGTGGATGGTCGATGGGGTATTGTCGAAAGCAGTGCAGCAAAATCTCAAAAAGTGATCACAAGAGTTGCGAATCATAAAATATCACCCCCCTTTTGACCCATGGTAGCACTCATTTAGGTGGTAGGGTGGTAGAGTGGTCGTAAATGTCAAATTCTGTGTTGTTTACGACATTCTGACCGCTCAGAATTACGAGATTCATGCATAAACTTTGGTGTTATACCTGATCGAGCAATGTGCACTCAAATGAATGTAAACCTATATATATATATATATATATATATATATATATATATATATATATATATATATATATATATATATATATATATATATATATATATATTAATATTACCATTACATACAACTCTCTAACATTTTATTTAAATCCTCTCAAACATTATTTTCTAACATAGACAGTAGTGTGTATGCTAACATGTTTAAATAATCCACTAAATTTATATATACTTTCTATACATAATTTCAAGTAATCTGTTTTTATTATTGGTTATTCCATCTGGTGAATGTGGTTGTATGTGATAAGTGTTATCTATGTGCAGTGGGTGTTGTGTTGAATGGTTTTGGCTGAAAGAAAATCATTTATATATATTACTTCACTTTCTTCTAATAGGTTTAACTTGTGTGGTGTTTGTTCATTACCTGGGCTCTTATTCAAAAAATTAGAGATGCTATTGATTGTTTTTTATAGTACCTGTTTCTATTCAGTCTCTTTTCCCACCTAGTGTTAGTTAACTTGCTTTAGAATGTTCTTTTTTCACATACTTCATGCGTATTTCAACTAGTGTTGCCACCTATCCATTTTTTTTCTGGACTATCTAGAAATCAAACTGATCATCTGGTAGTCCGGAAAACACTGTACAAACTTCTGTATTCTGTTTCAAAAAAAAGAAAGACTATTGGAATTTGTTAAATCAGTGGATTTACTATACTTTTTTACAGAAAAGCATAGTAAATCAGGAACAGAACAAAGAGGGCATTCCCTACTCGATGATGTCATGATGTCATCACAAAATGGGCGGAAAGTGGGTGGGGAAGTGGTAGAAATGAGTGGGGTTGCAGACGGTGATTGGGGTGTAGCTTTGATCTGGTTTTAGCCTCAACAGAAGTGGCAACCCTAATTTCAAATTATAACAGTCTAGATTCCATGTTCAAGCTGTCTGTGCTGCAGAAAATGCATTTTGAGCTTTAACCCTAGTTTACAGGAAGTGACCCTTTAGAATGATAAAATGAGCAGCAGAAACAAAAATATATATAACATTTAAAATTAATCTAGTTAATTTTAAAACATATCCATGTCATTTTTATACTCACTATTTTTTAAAAAGTAGAATAATGAAAATAAGGAAAGAAAAGAAGAATGCAGTGGGAAGAAGGATTAGGGTTACCACCTGTCCCACTTTGCGAGGGACAGTCCCTCTTTGGGCGGTTGTGTCCTGACCAAAAATATTAAAAATGGCAAATGTCCTGAGATTGTACGACATAATTATGTCCCATATTTTATGTAATAGTTGCATAAAATAGTTATTTTTGTATCTAAAATACCTAAATGTTATAAGAAACAGAATAAGCAACTAAATGGCTACAAGAGTAGGCTTTTATTTAGGCAAAAAAGTAAAGTTCTATCCTTTTTACTGACCATGGGTATATGTCGGCCTGTAAAATCTGATGTGTGTCCAGAAAATGTCCCACTATGGCCATTTGAAAAGGTGGCAACCCTAAGAAGGATAAAGACATCTGCAGACTTAAAGACACCTGGTACTAATCTCTGTTTAGTGACATCTTGTGGCCATCCTAGTTATAGTTCAGTGAAAGTTGTATCCTTTATATAAGTACAGTGTAAATATAATATATTCATGCAGCAGATCATCATAGTATAGAGGAATGTGTCATTTATAATGATGAAAATGCTTGTTTAAAACAATATTACTGGTTTTAATGTGTCATGAAAGAAGCTAAAAAACTACTTTAGCTGTATTAATAATGCATTAGACATTTACTGCTATGTAGAATACCTCTGATAAACAAAGTTCCTATTACAGTAATGGAATTTCTACTACAGTTTCTTTGCTTCTGTAACATTCTACCTGTTATATTATACACACAAATACTTATACACTGTCAGACTGGATTTTTGATTATTCAGTCTAAACATTTCAGGACTTGGCATTGTGAGTGCTGATACTTTAAAAGGTTACTTTCCTTAACTGATCCATTATTGTCACTGACCTAATATATTGTTTTATATCCATATTTCATTTATGCAAATACAATCCATTAACTTCCTTGCTAGCTATGTATATGTTCAAGGGCATTCTTCAAGGGCTATCTGGTATTTTCTGCCTGGGCTCCCTCCGAATACAGATTCTTCCCAACAATAGATACTTTCATTAAATAATATCTAAGAAGTAAAATAACAGATCTGTTTCTTGCAACAGACAGTGACACACCTAAAGGTTTAATCTCATAGTATCATACAGCAATTGGCCAGGTGAAATCCTTGGTTACTGTCAGGGTGTCCCACAGGGCTCTGCCCTAGGCCCTTACTTGTTTAGATTGCACCTTTCAGACCTAAACCTTTTCCTCTGAGGTGTTCTACTATCCATATTCAGATGATCTGAAATTGGGTAAACCAATTACATGTGTTACAGATAAGGCATGTCTGCAAAATAACTTGACCATTTGGGCACAGGAGAATAATGTGCTCATAAATACATCAAAAACTAAGCATATGTGATTTGGGAGACATAACTTAAAAGGTGAATATTTAATACAGCACATAGTGATTAAATCTATAGACTCATTTAAGGACCTGGGCATATGGGTAGATTCAGCTATGAGTTTTTCTAACATATCACCCAATTGGTTAATGCTAGTTATAGAACTATAGGTTGTATAAAAAGGTTTATAAAGTCTAGGAATTAAAAAAAAATTATTGTTTGTTAGTTACATTAGACTCAGACTTGAGTATGGAATAGCAACATGGAATCCTATAAGAAAACAAGCATGAGTAAACTGGAAAGAGTACAGCAGAAATATACCAAGGGCATCCATGGATGTGAAAATTTAAGTTATTATGAAAACTAAAATATCTGAACTTGTATAGTGTCTCTTACAGATATCTAAGAGGAGATCTTATTCCAGTATATAGGGCATTTAGATACAACTATACCTCTGGAAGTGTTTGGGGTTATCAAAAAGTACTAGAGAATCATCAGACAACCTATGTAGAAGATTCTATAGAAATGAGAAGTGCACTAACTGGTTCTCTGACAGAGTAGCTGATACATGGAACAGACCACCAAATTACATTAAAGCAAGTACTAGTTTAGATATTTTTAAGAACAGCCTGGACACTTATTATGGGAACAAGTGTTTTGGTACAATGGCAAGCTAGAAGCGCATTAATGCCCGTGCTTGAAATATTAGTATGTATGTAAAAAAATATAACAAACACATAGACCACAGGCAATCCACAGATAATGGAAGATCTGGGTGCGATGAAGGGAGATACTGCCAGCACAGCTATCTGGAGCTTTGTAAACAATTATATGTCATTTGTGAATATCAACATGATCTATAAGATGCTTGTGTTACAAATGTATTAGAAATGTATGCTATGTGTACATCAAACTGGCCTGTACAGATATGTGTGTTAAAAAGATATTTTATAAAGTGCTTGTGCTTAAAATGTAACCGCAGTGAGTCCTACTAGAATAGAACAGAAATGTACATGCACTATTGTAACTGTTTAAATGTATATATTTTCACAGTGGAAACTGGAATACAAGAGGTTAACTTCAGAAAAATAGTTGAAATCAAATTACTTTATGGCTACACAATAAAACATAGTATATTTCAGTTTTTGATGAGCTACAGACACAGAGTCTGTGCTGAAAAGTTTGCTGAATTATCTTTAGGTTAAAAAAAATTACTAGTTTTGAAATGTGGGGGAATGTAATTGTTTTATGACTTACAGCATCTACCAAAGATCTGAGGTATATGTATTTTCACAGATAGATGCTAAATACTGCCGGATTGAAGCAGTGGGTGTTTCACCTGGGATAGAGTCAGATGACAAGAAGTTATGTCATTCTGCAAGCTATCCCAGCGGTAATTTTTGGTATATTAATTGAGAACTCTCGGAGAGAGACAGGGTATTCTGTATTCTGTCTTGGACCTGGAAACAGCAACTATAAGATCCATTCACCACATCTGCCTTACTCTTTATGAAGTAAGTTTCTAGGGAATAGTATAATTCTGTTAGATATAGTCAGAAATACAGCAAAGCTTTGTTTAGATATTTTTCTTTCTTTATTTGAGACTGTCCTGCAATGTTGTTTTAATAATTTCCTGTGATTTTGAACTCTCATGTCACTGTGAATATATGCTGAGTATTTTCTTGTTCTTTTGTTATTTATTATTACATTTATTTAAACCTTTCATTGTGACTAGTCTGTCTAGAGATAGTCTGTCTAGAGATCTTTATGTTTTGAGAGTACTTGCATATTTATTTGGTGACACTGTGTGGGCCACTCCTAATAGCATTGGTCTTGATCAAACTACCATTTGTATTAATATTAATATTACACAGATTGGACACCCTTTGTTAAGGACCTTAAAGTAGCTGATAAGGAGTTGTCTGGTGGCATTGATATCTACCTTATATTCTGGGCAAAAGGAGGCATAGATAGAAAACCTGTGCCAGCCTTTTCTCAGGTGTGTGTGTGTGTGTGTGTGTGTGTGTGTGTGTGTGTGTGCGTGTGTGCATGTGCGTGTGCGTGTGTGTGTGTGTGTGTGCATAAATCAAACATCAAAGTGTGTGTGTGTGTGTGTGTGTGTGTGTGTGTGTGTGTGTGTGTGTGTGTGTGTGTGTGTGTCAGCTTCTTGGGCAGGCACAAACAGCACTGGTTGGTCAGAGAAGCTGCTCAAGGTCTTGGCTTGGCCACTCAGCAGAGATCTCAACTATAAAGCTGTGCCAATGGGGAGTCTTATTAGGGATCTGGAGAAAGACGGAGAAACCAGACCCGGACAGACTGTGATCTCTGTATGCTCTTAAGAGAAATTGCACTTGATGCAGAGAACTGCATCTGGAAATACTGTGTGTGTACTTGTCATCTTCCCATTGTACATACTCCACTGGTACCAGTGGTGAGGATTGAGGCTCCTTGATTACTGATCCAGTGGTGGGGCATCACATCATTGGTTGGCAGTGGTGGGATCAGCACATCACGTTAGGATTCAGCGGTGTGTATATTGAACTCCTGTAGCCTGTAAACAATGATCACTAAAGAAGGTGTTTGCACTCTCAAGAAGCCACACAGTTAACATTCAGAGTTTCATATCACAATAATTTTATTTTTATTTTGTTAGCTTAGTTAGGAAGAGCAGGCAAGGATGTTAGCAGAGGAGTATGGCAAGCTGACAAGGAGCCAGTTGGCTGAGATGTGCCAAGACAAATGACTGGTGCATGCCAACCTTATTAAAACAGAAATTATTTCAGCCTTAGTCACAGCTGCATCACAGACTAGCAATCAAGAGGACAGCCAGACTGACCTTAGGGATGTACAGCTCTCAGAAAATGAACAGTTCAACTTTACTTCAGATGACTTAAAAATCCATCTGGAGTTGAAGAGACATGAACTGGAGGTCAAATGGTTGGAACTAGCATCAGCAGAGAGACTGCAGCAGGAGAAACAAATGAAAGTAGAATCAGCAGAGAGGCTGAAATGTCTGGAAGCTGAAGAAAATGAGAGATTGAGATGTTTGGAGGCTGAAGAAAATGAGAGGCAGAGGCAACATGAAAAGGAGATGCTGACTATTCACTGGGGTTATGGAGGTAATGGGGAAGGAAGTAACTGAACCCCAGAAGCAATAAAGGTCAGTACATTTTTTCCACAAATTACAAACGGTGATAATTTTGATAATTGTAGTAATATGTTTGAAAGGGTAAGTAAACAGTATAATGTTGACCAAGGGCTCTGGGTAGGGTTCCTGACCCCATTACTCCATGGTAAAGCCGTAACTCCTGTTTCTAAATTGTCTGATACTGACTGCTTAAATTATAATACAGTTAAAATTGTTTATTAAATTTTTAAGTTAATACCTGAAGCTTATAGAAATGAAAGTTTCATCAGCATAGATGCAAGGCAGATGAAATTGTATGTGAATATATTGCTGAAATAAGCACTTATTTTCATAGGTGGGTGAGTGAGTGTCAGATAACCACTTCTGAAGGGCTGGCAGACCTTTTCATGAGGGGAACAAGCCCTTAGCACTTTGCCTGAGGACATGAGAATCCGGTTGGCAGATAGGGAGTGCAGGACCACAGATGAGTTGGGGAACAAGGGAGACCTATACCTAGCAAGCACAGCATCACTGCACAGAAAATGGATACCCAGTGCTGCACATGTATCTAAGGGAAACCATAGTGGACAGCTTAAACCACCCCAACAGAGTCTGCCAGTAACAGGGGAAACTACTAGTTCAGGTATATGGCCAGGATCATGGGTTAAATGTTTTAAACGTAACCAGTGGGGCCATGTAGCATAAGATGTCCACAGAGACAAGGTTGGAAACAAAAGGAGGGAGAGGCAGTAAGTAAGAATGAGAGAATTCCTGTAGTAAGTTGTCTGGTGACAACAAGGGTACCAAACTACCACAAGAGGTTATATCCTATCTTAGTGGATGGAAAACAGGCAACTGTTACAAAATACACAACCTCTGACCTAACCATTGTGAAGCCTGCAAAGATTAAAGAGGAGCACTACCTGCTTGGGCAGTCTACTCCCTTTAGAGATTTAGGAGGGACCCCATTCCAAATACTTTTGGCTAGGGGTCACCTTGACTGGGAGGGTGGAAAAGGAAGTAAGCAAGTAGGTTTGTTTGAGAATATCCCTGCAGATGTCTTAATAAGGAATGATTTTTTTATAATGCAGCACCTTGTGTGCATGCAGTTACATTTAGTCAGGCTTGGAGACAAGCATGTGGGTATGGTAGCCTGGGGGGACCTAGATAGACTGCTCACTTGAAGCCAGGACTGGTGACATGGCTATTTCAGGGACAGAGATACCCTGTAGCAGGGAAACTGAAGATGAGCCACAGCTGCTTATGGGTACTGATGTTCCCATGGACAGAGTGACTGCAAGGGCAGAGGTGAGTAGTGGTACCCAGGCTGATAGTGAGGCAATGCTGTTAGATGATACCAGACTTCCTGTGGAAGGGAGCTGGGAAGGGTTACAAAGAAAGTGTTAAGGCAGTCTCAGCTCTCAGACCCTACATTATACGGTTTGAGGGAGGTAGCCAGGGAGATGCTAATTTTAAAGGAAAAGAGGAATCTATATACTGGGGCAAAGGGTTACTGTACAGAGAGTGGACCCCTGAGGGAGGGCTAGAGAGTGAGAGAATACAGCAGTTTGCAGGGCCTGGAGCCTACTGTCTGACACTTCTAGCCATAGTCCATAATATTTCCTTTGCAGGTCATATGAGCATAAATCGTAGCATATGCAGAACTTTTATTGGTCTGAGATTTCCAGGGGTCTAACAGGGTACTGCAGGACCTGTGAGCACTGTCAAAAAGTAGGCAAGGCAGGAGACATGGTCAAAGCTCCTTTTATAGCTTTCCTGTGACTGAGGAGCCATTTCAGAGGGTAGCTATGAATATTTTGGGGCCTCTGAGTACCCAAAGTTCCACAGGAAGAAGTATATCCTAGCGGTAGTAGATTATGCTACCAGATACCCTGAGACAGTGGCTCTGTCCTCCATCTAGGCAGAAAAGGTGGCAAATGCTTTGCTAGAGATTTTCAGCAGGGTACGTTTCCCCCCAAAAAATACTTAACTGACAGAGGTACCAATTTTATGTCAGATCTGCACTGTGAATCACCTAAATACCACCCATACCACCCTCAGACTAACGGTCTGGTGGAGCAGTTAAACTCTACACTAAAGACCATGCAACAGGCGGGAGTGGGAGAAATATTTGCTCCATCTGTTGTTTTCTTACAGAAAGGTACCCCAGAAATCCACAGGTTTTTCACCCTTTGCGTTGCTGTATGGTCATAGGGTGAGGGGACCTCTAGACTTGATTCGTGATGAGTGGGATGGTGAGTGTGAATCCCAAAAGGAGTCTGTTGTGGCATATGTCCTAAACCTCAGGAACGAGGCTCAGGGAACTCATGGGCTTGTCCTGGAGAACATGGAAGAAGCCCAACACCAGAAAAAAGTCTGGTATGACAGGAATGCTCAAGCTAGAGAGTATGCCGTGGAGGAGCAGATTATGCTCTCATTCCAGCCAGACACAACAAGCTGCAGGCAGCTTGGGAGGGACTGTGAAAAGTGGTAAGGTAGGTCAGTGATGTTCACTAAATGGTAGAATTGCTAGGCAGGAGGCAGGGGCACAAATTGTACCATTTTAACATGATGAAACCTTACCAGGAGAAAGAGGCCCTTGTGCTGAGTATTTGCAGTGGATGGCAGGAGGAGTCTGAAGGGGATCTAGTGACTGATCTCCTTTGTGAGGCTCAGAATGACACCTCAGTGGAAGGAGTAGCAATGTCCCTGCAGCTATCCCCAACCCAGGTTTGAGAAATCCGAGCAGTGTTGCAGGAGTTTGGTGGCATATTCACTGGGAAACCATGCTGCACCCACCTGGTGCAGTACTATGTGGATACAGGACCACAAAGGTCTGTTAAGCAGGCCCTTATAGTCTGCCTGAGAGAATCTGAAGGAGGAGATATAGGAAACTTTGGCACTAGGGGTAATCCAGGAGTCCAGAAGTCCCTGGGCCTCCCCAGTGGTGCTGGTACCAAAGAAAAATGGCAGCACCAGGTTCTGTGTGGATTACTAAGTAGTGACACAGAGTCAGATGCTTACCCCATGCCTAGGACAGATGAAGGCCTAAAGCAGCTGAGTGGGGTAAGTATCTTACCACTATTGATCTTACCAAGGTCTACTGGTAGGTTCCCCTGGCTCCCAATGCTAGAGAGAGGTCAGCCTTTGTGACTCCTTTCGGCTTGTATGAATTCAGGAAGATGCCCTTTGGGATGAAAAATGCCCCAGTGACTTTCAAGAGGGTGATAGATCGTATCCCAGCAGGAGCAACAGATTTTTCCCTTGCTTACCTGGATGATATTGCAATCTACAGCCATTCATAGCAAGAACACCTTCAGCATGTCAGGGAGATGCTGGGCAGACTACAGAGGGCAGAGTTGACTACAGAGGGCAGAGTTGACCATTAAGCCCAGTAAGTGTCATGTGGGTATGGCAGAGGTCTCTTACCTGGGACATAGAATGGGCAGTGATAAGATCAGGCCAGAACCTGCCAAAGTAGAAGCCATTCAGGCATAGCCTGTCCCTGTCAGCAAAAAGCAGGTGAGAGCATTCTTATGGACAGCAGGGTACTACAGAAAGTTTGTCTCCAATTATAGTACCATTGCTGCTTTCCTCACAGACCTGACAAGGAAAAACAAGCCAGATAAGTTAGTGTGGACCCCAGCATGTGAGCAGGCATTCCAGAACCTTAAAGGAGCTTTGGGGGGACCCCCTGTGTTAGCCAGTCTAGATTACAGCAAATAATATGTTGTGAAGGTGGATCATTCAAACCATGAAGTGGGTGCTGTACTCAGCCAGGTTTCCTTATTGGGAGAAAAGCACCCAGTGGTATATCTCAGTCATAGGCTCCAACCCAAGGAGGAATGATATGCGGCTTTATAAAAGGAATGTCTAGCCATAGTGTGGGCACTGCAGAAACTTCAGCCTTATCTGTATGGAAGGAAATTCACTGTAGTTACAGACCACAATCCCTTAACATGGCTACATCGAGACAGACAGTAAAATGCCAAGTTACTAAGGTGGAGCCAAGGGTTGAAGGCATATTATAGGACAGTGAAACACTGTAGTGGAGTCAGCAATGTTACTGCAGATGGGCTCTCAAGACAGGGAATGGGGTAAGGTATTCCCAGATAGGCTCATCCCTCTCCAGCAACATTTCTCAAGATTCACTTAAAAAACTAGCTTGAGTCTCTGAGGGGAGTAGAGAAATGTGGCAAAGGGAGATACTGCCAGCACAGCTATCTGGAATTTTGTAAATAATTATATGTCATTTGTGAATATCAACATGATCTATATAAGATACTTGTGTTACAAATGTATTAGAACTGTATGTTGTGTGTATATCAAACTGATCTGTACAGACATGTGTGTTAAAAAGATATTTTATAAAGTGTTTGTGCTTAAAATGTAACCACACTGTGCCCTACTGGAATAGAATAGAAATGTACATGCACTATTGCAACTGTTTAAATGTTTATATTTTAACAGTGGAATCTGGAATACAGGAGTTTAATTTAAAAAAAAAAAGCTGAAATTAAATTACTTTATGGCTATTCAATAAAAGATGGCATATTTCAGTTTTCAATGAGCTACAGACACAGTCTGTGCTGAGAAGTTTTCTGTATTATCTTTAGGGTGAAATGATTACTAGTTTTGAAATGTGGAGGGATGTACTTGTTTTATGACTTCCAGCATCTGCCAAAGTTCTGAGGTCTATGTATTTTCACAGGTAGATGCTAAATACTGTCATATTCCAGCAGTGGGTGATAGAGTCAGATGACAAGAAATTATGTCATTCTGCAAGCTATCCCAGTGGTAATATTTGAAATATTAATTTGAGAACTCTCTGAGAGACAGGATATTCTGTATCCTGTCTTGGACCTGACAACATCTAAAAGATCCTTTCACCACATCTACCTTGCTCTATAAGTTAGTTTATAGGGAATAGTATAATTCTCTTAGATATAGTCAGGAATATAGCAAAGCTTGGTTTAGATATTTTTATTTATTTATTTGAGACTGTCCTGCAATGTTTTAAATATTACCTGTGATTTTGAACTCTGATGTCACTGTTGCCACACTTAAACTATATACTGGAGCAGAATGTAATATATGTGTTTCTTAAAGGCATATTGCTTTCCTACTATGGGCACAAGCTAAATCCAGTAGGTCAAATACAGTTAGCCTGTGTGTACAAGACTAAAGTATATAAGCAACCATTTCAGTTCTTAGTTCTGAAACCTCAGTTAAAGAAATGAGAGTCTGTGCACTGTTCAATCACATTTTCAAAGACACTACCTGTACAGTCTGCATGTTCACATAGATAGTTATAACATCTAAATGGACATATTGAGTGCTACTGATGCAAATCTTATGCACAAGCTTTATAATTCTAATTCTAGTTGTAAAATAGCTGAATTGAATAAAAGGCAGAATTGTCACAATGTTTAATGATGAAATGCCTTCTGGAAAATGCAGAACCACATGTTTGATGTGAACACTCTACTTCATGTGCAGAATCAGGAAAGATAAAGTGCAGAAACAATCCCCAGGATTCAATAAAGCTTACACGGAGCTAAACTCTGTGTAAAAATAGTGGCACAACTTGAACACAGAGTTTGGAGCCTGTGTGATCCAGTAAACAAGGCTGGGGGGTATGCATGAGCCGCCCAGCACTATTCCAACACAGACACCATGGAATATTGCTAATCACCTCATTTGCTGGTGAAAAACATGCAAAAGAGGTGAATTAGTGATTCAGCAAGCAGACAGCCATCTGTGTTGGAGCTGTGTCCACTGCAGAAATGTATTTGGTTACTATCCATGTACATTTCTGCAAAAATCAAAATAGGGGCATGGCAGCTCAAAAAAAGCATGTATTATGAGTATTAGGCAAGCCAATGGCCAAAAATATGGCCACTGGCATGCAAAAGTGTTTCAAAGATATAAAAATGTTATTTTATTTTCTTTGGCCGATTGTGGCCATTTAAGCGGAGTGCAGTGGCATGCAAACGAGATTGTGCAGAAAATTTAAAAAAATGTAAAAAGACAATTTTACGTGAATCATATATTTTGCCATTATAGTGAGTAGTATGCAGAACCAAAACAATAACAGGTAGCAGTGGTTGCTAAGGACATAGGCTCTGGTGTAATGGTGTAACAAGGGACTAAGCAGTGGGGTACGTAAATGAGCTAAATTTATTAAATAGCAAAATGGGAAACCATGTCTGCAGGTACCTAACCATGTAGGAGCTCTAATGCAGTGGTGTAAGCAGAAGAAGCAGCTGACATGAAAAGGGTGTGTGTCATGTTTGGTGTAAACACATTGGAGCTCCACAGCTTCTATTTGCGGTCAGCTAAGCACAGCTAAGCAAGGGGGTGTGTCTGAGGCTGCTTAGCTGTGCTTAGCTCTTTCAAGAACTGCTGAGCATGTTCGTGTCCAAGGGAGGGCCTTTTCTGCTCAGCAATGTTTACACTTGCTAAAACAGTTTGCACAGAGTGCAGCAGGGCTTAAACACAGTGGAAATAAAAAAAAGGAACTAGCAAAATAAAGGCAATGAACTACAAATCACTAATACAGATTCTGCCGGTTTCCTGTTAGAAGACCGAAGACGCATTCTTTCAAATGTGTCTTGGACGAAGTTAAAAGACTGAAATGGCAAAATATTGAAGTGCCTTTTAAGTGAATTCTTTCCCTGGGGAAGAATTCACTTGGCCACTTCATTACTTTGCTGTTTTTGGCACTATAGTGCGGTCTCGGAGTTGGTATATTTAAGTAGGGTGGGTGTGGGGGGTGAAGCCTCCCACTTAATGAAATGTTTAAAGTGTTTTGTTTTTTATTTTTTTGTTGGAACAGCGATTTTTTCCCCTGGGAAAAAAATCGCTATTCTGGCAGTTCGACATTGTAAGCTTTCGCTTACATAGGGTCGATTAATCACCATTCACTTTTTTAAGCATTCGGTGATCTAATATAAACCCATTCTGGCACTCACAATTGCCCATTCAAACCCCTCAATAATATAGCTGGCAGGTGGAATGTATCATAGTCAGCCAATCACACAGGCAGCATCTGCAGCACACCAGTGTAAAGTATACAAACCCCTTTCAGTCTGTTTCTTTTCCCACAAACCCTGCACCATTGGTGTACACACTTGGGGATTTTTACTGACAAAATGTTAGGAGCTCCTGCTGCTTTGCTACCTCTGTATGTGCTACAGACTGAGGGCAGTGATGAGGATGATTCCAGCAATTGTCCCAGACTGACGAGGAGAATAGTGTTCAGACCCAGGATAACCTTTCAGGGGCTACATGAGCTGGAGATAGTGGAGCACTATAGGGAGGACAGGGACATACTACATCAACTCATCACACTGTGCCAGCCTCACCTCAGACCCAGAGCCAACAGAGGGGAACCCATCCCAGTTGAAACAAAGGTATGTGTAGCCTTAAGAATACTAGCTACAGATACTTTCCAAAGACCTACTGCGGACAATATGGGGGTCTCACAGGCATCTGCATCCAGGGTACTCCACCAGTTCCTGGAAGTCATGTGAAGACATGCCGGTGATCACATATATTTCCCCAGAACCCCTGAGGAGAGGTCCAGCAAAATGCATCTCTTCCACCATGTAGCAGACTATCCAGAGTTACTGGGTGCCATAGACTGCATGCAGATCTACATCAAAGCACCACCCAGTGAAGAGGGCTGAGTCTATCTCAACTGCAAGGGCGTGCAATGCCCAGGGCATTATCATGAATGTGTGTGCTGGCAGCCCTGGTAGTTATCATGACTCCCACATCTGGCATCCTCACAGCTGTACCAGGCATTTGCCATGGGGGGCATCACATATGGCCATCTGGTGGGGGATGGTAGTTATGCACTAGAGCCATGGATGATGACACCCATCAGAAATGCACACACACACACACACACACACACACACACACACACACACACACACACACTCTGAAGAATGCCATAATGAGGCACACACACAAACCAGGATCATTGCCCAGCATGTGTTTGGGATGCTCAAGTCATGGTTCCGCTGTCTTGACATATCTGGTGGAGCCTTGCAGTAGTCTCCAGCCACATGTGCACACATATTCATAGTATGTCACATGCTGCACAATATGATCCTGTGGAAACTGCTGTGTCAGGAATATCACAGGAAAGGGCCACACACCCCCTACCATTGCCAAGGTCCTCATAGGAACAGGGGGACTTGGAGGAGGAACCCCCTGAGCCTGCTCCTGTAGGCAGATGGAGGCATGCCCAATATGCCCAGGCCTTGGCAAAGAGGCAGCACATAGCACACACACTGACATTGTAGGGACACAGGGACTGACACCTCTCTCTGACTCACAGACACAGTAAAATGGATGCCACACACATCACACTACCTGTAACTTACCATGTGTAGGCTGTATACTGCATGCATCAGAGTCAGCCCTCAAGCACCAACCTCACAACTGCTGCAGGCACAAGATAAGTCAGTCTCCTTAACAATAAATGAATGGAGTAGTACGTTGTGGTAGCATAGCTATGGAATTACTGCATGCATGCAAGGGAATGGGGTGGCCTACTGGGATACCAGTAGACAACCAACAGCTATGTGGGACAACAGGAAATGTCAGCCCAGTACTGGCTTCCCCAGAGTATGCAGTAGTCCCCTAGGTGACAAATCTCACTGCAGTATATGTGGGGGGCTAACTAATTGGGGGTTCATAGGACACATGCACGGATGTCAATGTGAGGGTCCCATACTCAACCCTCAGCCTCACCCAGCAAGTCAGCCGTAGAAAACAATAAAGAAATGCCTGGCAAAGGCCCACAAATGGGGGCAATGAAGAAATATTCCCTACAGACTTACACAGTGATATCACAGCAGGTTTTGCAGTTGCATTAAGGCTCTGAAGGGTAAGAAGTCTGAAACCCAAATGTCTGCCATTACAATCTAATCTGTGGTCTTTAGTGCTATGCCTGTACTCTCCAAGACAGGCACAATACTATGCTAAATGGAACCAAAATGTAAAGTCAACATCAGCACAGTCTGTGAAAATGTGTACAGTTGACAGGTGTGCCCCCAACACATTCATGTTCCCATAGAAATGCAGTAATATTAATGTCTGTAGGTTATTACCAGCAGAACACACATTCCCAGGGCTGTCCCAATCAACTTGATAACTTGTTGCTTGTCCACAATATGCAAGGGTCAATGAGCTGTGTATATTTGTGGATAATACTGTCAGGATGTGGTCAGCACTTACCCCTGGCTGTTGTGTCTTAGTGGCCTAGGTACAGTATTATGGTTGACAGGGTCCATGTTTCAAGAACTGCAGTTCCAACTATTGTGCATGCCAACTACACCTGTGGTAGGAGATGTACACACTGTCCAGATGTCAATACCTGTTACAGTAGGTAAGCTACTGCTAAAGCTAAGCTGGACAGGTCAGGGCAGGGGGCCACACATACGGACAGTACACAGCTCGGAGTAACCTACACAGTGCCTAGCATACCTCTCAACTGTACAGACTTTTTGCAGAATGTCCATAGGATTGCCTCATATTTTCAGTCTGTTTATCATGAAATTATGGTTTTCTGGCACATCACTGGCAAATCACGAAAGACTAAAGTCGGAAAATAATGAGAGATTGTAGTTTTTTAGACTTCATATCCTTTTGAAAAATGCATGCTAATGCAAAACCTGTTATTGTATCACCTTTCGAGGTCTGTAAGGCCAATAGTTAACAATGGTCCCTATATTTAGTCCTTTGTCTCCGAATTACTTATGGCTTTGTCTAAATGTCTGGCTCTAAGAAGTTGAGAGGTATGGTGCCTAGTAGGACAGCAGGTACCCGAAGGTCAGTGTACTGCCAGGTTATAAAAGGCTGCCACCTTACTGTGTCAGCACTGACAACATGTCACTGGCCAACATCCATACCCCTGGAATGACAGGCTGCCACAGAAGGAGCACATGTATGCCTTGTATGTCTGTTCTGCTTGTCCTAACATTACATTCACCTGCCATCTATTTGCAAAACAAGAAAGGGTCATGTCAAAACATCAATGGGAGACAGTGGAGAAGCAGACATCATACCCATAAGAGAAAACAAGCAAATACCAAACCGGTCTCCCAACTGTCTATGTTTGGTAGAAAAGTATTAACTCCCTGTCCCCATGTGTGGACCTTTGTCTGACTGACATATATGCACCTGTCCAGATGTCAGTCTATGACAGTTTGACAGCTAGGCCAACCTGTAACCTCATAATAACATAGTTACACAAACCGTCTGAGGACCACAGCAGATGTACTGCTGCAATGATGGACAACCTGCTAAATAGGTACACTCAGGGGTGTGAAGTCTATAAACTTGTATGTGATGTTATGGTATTTACCCTGCTCACACCAGAATTACAAATACATAACATCAGCCACTGTGGGCAAAGCCTGTGACTGGACAACAGAAGGACAAAGAGACACACATAAAGGAAAGGGGAACCACTGGGCAGACAAATGGAGAATGGGCACACCAGAACAAATTGTGCAGTAACATAGGTGCCCTGCAGTGTATGGAGTCAGTAAACATCTCCCACAACTACACAACACACACCCATGTAAATGGAGGTCTGCAACAAAACAAAAACACAAGTAAAGAACACCTCAGAGGCAAAAACACATGAGAACTCCATAAACCTACACACCATAGACCATGCATAGTCCACACACCAGGGTCTTGCAAACACTAAGGCCTTATCAAACACCTAACATATTACAGGTATCATTCCAGCCTGGTTGATGGTGGTGTGAACGATGTCCGATGTACCTCCCTGGACTATAGGAAGACAGACATGAGTCAGCTTGCTGAATATGTGTCAGATGCAGGTATGTCCCTAGCCTTAAGCAGCATTCTGCCATCACCCAGAATGATAACTCAATACAAACAGAAAATGCTCACTTTCTGGTGTCATCCCAGGGGGATGCACTGCCTGACAGCCTGGGAGCATATGATCAACAGACCATGCTGCTTTGCTAAAGATGGCCTGCATCTGTCTCACTTGGTGTTCAGGCCTCTGGCAAAGCCCCTTGCCTCCCCCATAGTGCATTTATATGGAAAGTCATGGGGTCCATACTACCAACATAAAACACTCAACAAAATGCAAATAAAAGGCCATACTGCTAACGTTAGGAGTCTAAACAGGAAAATGCACTCATTGCAAGCAGTCGTAACCCTGGAAGATGGTGACATTTATGCACTCACAGAAACCTGGCCCACAGCCATGGAGAGAAACCCATCCTTACCTGATCTCTCATTCTATCACACAGCCAGACCCCAAAATGTGGGCAGCAGAGGCAAAGGAGGTGGAGTATGAATATATATTAGACAGACACACACCTCCAGTCTGGTTAAACAGTCTAACACACATGAGACACTCCAACTGCAGTCAGCTGTTGACAAGACCCCTATGCAAATTATATGTAGCTACAGGCCAACACATCTGACTCAGGACACCCACCCCACATATCTGGGCCTCTACAACTCTATCAAGATTCCACCCGTCAACCTGATCCTGGCTGACTTATATTACCCAACCATTGATTGGAAATCCAACCATGTCAGAACAGAAATGCACAGAGATTCCCCCATCTTATTATTGCTACATCCTTAGGACAACCACTTGATACCCCTACAAGATGTGATACCTAACCTATGTTGGACTTGGCAGTAACCAACATGATCTACCACTGCAGCACCCCTATGGTATCATCCTCCGTGGCAAGATCTGACAGAAAGCGGCCAAATGCCATATCACCATTTCTCCTGACTCCCCTCTAGCATGGTAAAAGGAAAATGTCCCACAAGCTGATCATAACCACCAGAGGGATGGTATAAACAGCTGAACATCCCCCTACCCCATTAGAGGAACAGGCACCAACTTCCAAATGTACACAAAACTACTATTCCAGCATATATATAGAGATGCATGGAAAACCTGACAGGACAACATCACCATCTGCAAGGGAGAGTAAACCTGTCTGCAAACATCTGCATTAAAGGAACTATATAACAAATTGATAACATTGCTGTCCAGGACTAAGAAGAAGCAGGTGTACAATTGGAAGTAATCACCCATTAGCCTGAACAAACAAATAAGAAAACCAGTGAAATCCACCAAAGGCAACTCTGAGTCCAAATTGCCCACATCTAAGACAAACAATCATAAGGCCTTCCTCACATATGTCTGCATTCCCAAAGAAAGCTGCCAGATCTGTGCAGAATTGGTGGTCAAGGACACCACATTAACAAATGCTGTAGATATAAGCCAATCCACTGGCTGACAGATTCAGTGCTAATATCTCACCTCTGCCCCTATCAGGAAAGCAGGGCATCCCCAGTACCTGAACACCCAACCTTTATCACTAGGGAACAGGGCATCACTGACCTCTCAAAGTCAAGAAGACAGCCTCCATGGGACCTGAATACATCCCAGACTGCAACCTACATGAATCCAGGTATGTACAGGCAGCATCATTATGCAACCTACATAGCCAAACCCTGAGTACTGTCTTTGTCACAGCTGAGCAGTGGACAGCCACTGTCTTCCCTTTACATCAAGGTGGAGTGATCACTGATCCAGGAAATGAAAGACCCATCAGCCTTACTAGCCTGATCTGCAAGACCATGCAATGGATTATCATGGATCTCATTAACAGGGACATTGGCAAAATCCAAATACATTACCCTACATAGGTTGCTATTCTCAGGAGAGGTATGTCAGTGAACTCTGGATGACTTCCCTGAGGCAGCCAACAAAGTCATGGATGAGGGAAAGATGGTGCATTCTGGCCACCTTCACCTGGTCAAAGTCTTACACATTATTCCCCATGTGGCCATAGTACATGAACTCTGTCAACCAGGCAGCAATCCATATGTTACCAGATGGGTAGCAAACTGCTTCATTGATAGAACCCGCATAAGCATAACAGGGGTAGCCAACTCAAACAGTACACCTGTAATGAGTGGCATACCCCAGGGATCAGTCTGGGACCTCTGGTGCAGGCCAAAAACAATGACTTATGGCTGACCAAGTTGGCAGATAACTGCAAGATGGGAACAGTCATCAATACCCAAAGTGATGTGGACGTCCTACAAGAGGATCTCACCAAAACAAATGACTGATGCCAGAAACATGGCCTCAAGCTGAATGCCTGCAGATGCATCATCATCCCCTTTGAGGAGACTGATGTCCCCACATAGTATCACATTAGCAACAATGTCTTACATACACAATCAGTAGTGAGGCATTTGGCCACCCAGGTTGATAGCAACCTTAAGTCTGCAGAGTTGACCCCCTGTCTGGCATACAAAGCAATCCAGACCCTACCTTGATGGGACTGTTGCACATCTGGAAGTCAAAGCCCACTTGATCTACCTGTAGGCACAGCATCAAACTGGTCTGTGATAACAGTAGGGCATGTTGCTGTGACAGATACATGTCCCACACATTCCCCCATCTGTGGAATGCACTCCCTGTCCACATCAAGCATAGTGCCTCAATACCCCTAGTGAAGTGGTCCCTGTATAAGTGCATGGGAAATGGAAAACACAGTCCTGTGATTCCACCTGTGTCCATGCTGGACAGGGGCTCTGCATGCTGATGTCTTATCATGGGTTACACTCTCATCTGCAAGGGTTATAAGGGCTTCAGGGCCAATAGCCTACTAACCTCATATCAACCTATCAACCTATACACAACTGTCTGTCAGTGGTTCACCACATTACTCTCTACTCCTCTGCCACTGACATACCTGGGAATCACAGTGCTATGTGGAATATACCACATATAAATGGACATCTCTGCTCAGTAGAATGCACTCTGTACCCACACCAATACCTCTCAATCTCTTACATCAAGATATCTGGAGAAGATCATAAATAAAAGTGGGAAAAAGGCCCAATGATAGGCACGTGTTTTATTTATATTGCTCTTGCAAACTTAGAAAGTTTATAGAATAACAGGTTTTGCATTAGCAGAATTGTCTAAAGGTTATGAAGTCTGAAACATAAATGTCTGTCATTATTTTCTAACTTCAGTCTTTAATTATTTGCCACTAACTTGCCAGAAAACCACAAGTTTATGAAAAATGGACAAAAATTAGACAAACATCTGGATAATTTGCAAAAAACTGTACAGTTGAGAGGTATGCCCACGACAGGATATGACTTTTCAGGTAAGAAGAATATCACACAGGCAGGAGATCCCCAGCCAGTATATCACCAAGATGCTGGACTGTTTACACAGCTTCATCAGTCAATCAGCTATAGCCGCACCTCTCACCTGGCAGGACTGGGCAAGAATGTCTATAGTTTGGCTCATAATACTGGTCTGTGCATCATACATTTTGTATTTCTCTGGTAAATTGCTGTGATGATCTGAGGATTCCTGTCAGTAGGTAATGACACAATGCATTTCAGTGTCAGACATCATATATATCATAAAATGTCTGCTAAAATAAACCCTGCAACTCTAACAACTTACTTTTTACTTTTGAGAGGTATGGCTGTAGCACACAAAAACCCCAGACTGGATTACAACTATCTCTGGAATGGAGTCCCACTCTTACTATAGCAGGTCATACTGGGCATGCTTCTACAATTAGAGAATTACAGCCGATGTCGGAACCCACATCCGACCATATAACTGTATTGTGCATATATGTGTTTGCATACAGACACCTGTGTACACCTTAACTGTCTCTACACACACCCATCAGACATGATTACCCTCAGCTAGCTGTAGGTGGCCCATATGTTCATAGGTTCATAGGTGTGTACTAGGCTAATGGCGCTGGAGCCTTTGTAAGCCTAGCCCAAAGAAGTGTCCTGGCATTGTGCCACCCAACATTAGTTCCCAGTGCCTCTATCAAGTAGAGCCACTGGAGTGATGGGTGAACTTTCTATTACTAATCCACTCATCAAAATTTCTCTTGAAGAGGGACAGCAGGTTGCTCTGTTTGACATGTATCGGAAGTCTATTCCAGAGCATGGGCAGTCTCTGGGTGAGGAACTTGTCCCTCTAGCATGTTCTGTTGATTGTGGTAATGAGATTGAGGTCTCTGGAGCATGTGGTGCAGAGGGATTGAAATTTCATTAGATGTAGCATTTCTAACAGAGCTGGGTCAGACATGGCTTTGTAAGTCAAGCAGAGATCACCTCTAAGTAGGTGATATGAGACAGAGAATAGCTGGAGTCTTTTGAGTCTGCCCATGTAGGACATGTGTTTAATGCCTAGGATCCTTTTTGTGATGTACTTCTCTGGCCTCTCCAGCAGTTGCAGGTGTCTAGTGAGGTACATGGTAAATGGGGCATTATATTCGATGACTGATCCAATGAGGGAAGAGTAGATAGAGATGATGACCTCTTTCTTCCTGGATGCAAAACCCTTGGTAATGAGACGTGTCACATAGGACTTTCTGACCACAGTGGCAATGTGGTGGTCGAAGGAGAGGTTGCTGTCAACCTGCATCCCCAGATCTCTTATAATGCCTTCAGTGTTCAGTGGGCTCCCATCAAAGTGGTAATTAGCTGGAAATTAGTTTTTACCAAAGGGGATGAGGACACATTTTTTGGCATTAAGCTTCCACACCAGTCATTGGTCTCAGTGAGGCCTTTCTGTAGGATGTGTGCCTCACTTGGGGAGTTAATAATGGTTCCCAGCTTGCAGTCATCTGCAAACTTGGTCAGCCAGAGTCCCTTTGTGTTGGCCTGGACTTCTGAGAAGTAGATGCCAAACAGGAGAGGACCCAGGACCGATCCTTGTGGGACTCCACTCATGACTGGTCGACAGTCTGACTTGGAGTCTACTACTTTCACAGTGTTTGTTCTATCTGTGAGCCAATTTGCAACCCACCTAGTGATATAGGGGTTGATGCCTAGTTTGGTGAATTTATCAATAATTCCTGAGTGAGGAATGGTATCAAAGGCATTGGCCAGATTGAGGTAGGCTGTATGTACTACCTTACCTTCATCCACAGCCCTGGTAACTGACTCAAAGAAGTCAACCAGGTTTTGCAGGCATGATCTCCCTTTCACAAGGCCAAATTCCATGGTGTCTAGAGTTTGGAGATTTCCTATATCTTTGTTAATTAGATCCATGATTATGCGCTCCATAGCTTTACATATCAGACTCATCAGGCTAATGGGGGTCTATAGTCACTTCCCCTTTATGGAGAGGAATGACTGTAGCAGTGCACCATTCAGGAGGGACAAAGCCTGATGTGAGGCTGTGACTGAAAAGGGCACACAGATGTGGTGCCAGTTTGCTTTGTAGTTCCTATATAACATAACCAGGGATATTATTGGGTCCCATGGAAGCTGTATTCTTGGCCTTGGATAATGCAGCTTTAACCTGTGCTGCAGTAATGCTGCATGCCTGGCATTCTTCTGGTATTGTGATTGCTCTTTTAGGGAGGGAGAGAGGTGTAAAGTTGGCACTGAATCTGGCAGTATCTGTTGGCTCAGTATAGGATGTACCATTGTACAGTAACTCAGTGCAAATCTGGGTATTGCCATGGAGGTTCTTGATATAGGTATAGAAGGCTTTGTGATTGTTTTTAGTGTCTGCTGCAATTCTGCCTTCATAGCTGGCTTTAGATGATTTGATGAGGGTCTCAACTTTTTGTTGAGGCTAATAGGGGAGTTTTTCCAGTCTTGGGACTTCACATTTTTCTGCAATAGTTTTTTTTCCTTCTGTTGTAGAGTTTATTAATGGCAGGGGACCACCAGATTGGCTTCTTATTTTTGGAGGAGAGCATCTTGGTTCTGTTGGGTATGGCTAGTTCCATGCATTTATGTAAATGTTTGTACAGTGCATTGGTGCCTTATTCAGCAGTCATGCAGCTATTTTCCATTAGCATGGGTGCCATGATGTTAGCCACCTCTGTTTTTAGGAGTCCAAAGTCAGCTTTGGAGAAGGTTTTCAAGGTGGTTACCTTTACAGGAGGTGTGGGTTAGATTTGGATTTCCATGGTGATTAGTTTATGGTCAGATCTGACCAGTGAGGGATAGACTATTGGTCACCCATGTTAGTAATAACCAGGTCAGGGATATTGCTTCCTCTAGTGGGGGTCAGAATGAGCTGGTCCAGGGTATTGGAATTGATGAATTCCAGGAAGCATTAGGCCAGTGTATTGGTGCTTGAGTAGTTTTCCCATTTGATGGAGGGGTAGTTTAAGTATCCTAGTAAGAGAGTGTTGTTTTGGAGCTTGATAGATTTCATGGTGCTTAGGAACATGGAATGAGAGTCTAGGGACACGGTTGGGGACCGAAAGCAGGCTATTACCTGGATCGCCATCTTACCCAATGTTTGTTATACCTGAAGTATCTCAGATGTGTTATGCTGTGCTACTAGTCTGGAGGTGTGCATATTCTTTATGAATATAGAGACAACACCGCCTTTTGAGCTTCGGTCCATGTTTCGGGGCTGAAAGGTGTGGCCTGAGTTATAGCCTGGCTGTGCAGGGTTGCTTTCTGCCACTTTAAACCAGGTATCTATTACAGCACAAATGCCAATGTTCCCCATTTTGAGGAGTGCTTCAAGGGAGTGCATCTTGAGATTTAGACTTCTAGTGTTGACCAGCATGACCCTCAGATTGCATTTATTTATAGCTGTTATGGTGGTAATTTGGTCTTTGGAACACCACCAAAAAAAGGCACTATAGTGGGCGGCAAGATTCTTAGCCAGTACCCAGAAACCCAAGGATGACAAATTCAGGCCATCTCTGGAAAAGCATTGAAGTCTGTCAGTCATGTCACTCCAAGCAGACAGATACTGGATCCCCTTAGAATGTCACCAGAAACTTTGCCAATTGTTGAAGTCAATAATTTTTTGTTTTTACTGTGATGTCATTGTGGGTGATGGTAGGATACTGCTCAGGGCTAATGTCATACCTGCCTGGGCCATATAATCTGAGAGCTCCACCATGTCTCTTTTCATGTAGTCCAGGGAGTGCATCTCAGGTCATTCACACCCAAATGGACAATGACAGAGTCATACTTATAGTTGTTGTGGAGTGCCTGAGTGCGTGTGTTATTTGTCGGAATCTGGCACCTAATAGGCAGCTGACTGTTACCTTCTCCTTATTCAGTCTAGTGAGTGGGACATCTGTGTGAGATGCTAGACTTGACATTGATAAAACTATTTCAAAAGTGTTTTTTTAATTAATATACATTTAATTGACTGTTAAGTTATTTTAATAGAATTTTATTGAATAATGAATTTTTTCATTCATCAATTAATTAATTTATTACTGACTCTATAAGGTGTTCCTGTTTATGTTATTAACTTGTATTCTGAAGAAGTCTTACGACGAAAGCGGTGATTAAATTTTGTTACGCTATTTGGTTTGTCCAGCGTTCTTCTCATCTTGGTTTTTTTTCTGGTGTTCTACTTTCTGGATTACTGTTTTTTTGGGACATCTGTGTGCCTCACTATTGAGTCACCTATGACTAGTGTATTGGGCAAGGTGTTTATCATTAAGGGCTTAGGTTGAGGGGCACACTGTGAAGGTGAGCTATGTGTCCTGTGGTGTGTGCTGTGTTGTGGTTGTTGAGTGCAATTCTATCTTAGAGGTCTCTGCTGTTTGGGTAAATTTTTATTGAGAGCCTCCATGAAGGTGGGTGTGTGGTTTGTGCTTTTATGTGAGAGCTGTGATAGTGGGTGTTCTGGAGGGCTATGTGTTCCATGAGGTGTGCTGCAGGTGTTGACCTTCTCCTCTTGACCAGCTAGTCTGGTCTTGGCTGGAAAGTGCATAGCTTCCAATTTGGTGATATGAGTGCATTTCTCACAAGTCTGAGTGTTGGGAGGTAAGACGAGGGGGTTGTCTGTGTACATGAGGCAGTTGCTACACTGCCTCAGAATGCCCAAGTGCACCAGGTTAATAGGAGAAAGCACAGGGAACTGCCGTTTAATCATGCTAGAAGGTGTAGTCATAAATATTAAGTTGTTGTTGTTGTGTCTTTCGGCTTTTTCCCGGTTAGGGGTCGCCACAGCGGAACTCCGGTCCGCTAATGATTGGCAGTTGATTTTTACATACCTATGTTGCCAGCCCTGATGCACAACCTTCAACGAAGGTACGCCCATTCATGCATGTCTCTGTGCAGAAGACGCTCTAGCTGGGAGTCGAACCGGACAGCATCTTACTGTGAGGCGACAACGCTACCGCAGCACCACCCCCATGGATTTATTTCTGTGAAGAATGACTAGTGCTGATGGCAATTAGGTGTGCTATATTAATTGCTACAAAAATCTGTTGAAGTGCAAAGCAATTACGTTATTTTTTATGCAAGAGAGAAATAACTAGATCTAAGGGAAAAACTGAAGAGCAGACTTTCTGGCACCAGTAATAGTTTACCACAGCTCAGCACTGCTGCACGGAGCTTAAACAAGTACAAACCCATGCAAATGAGAGCTTTTAAATCAGAAAGTTGAAAGGGATAGAAAAACTGCCCAAATGGCCAATAAACTGCAATTTCAGGACCAGAAATCACTCATCCTGTGGTAGATAGGCTACTTAGTGCTTACCACTCCCACTGATAAGCTAGAAAGCTTCCCTCCAACACAGAAAGGCTTGGGGGGGGGGTCAGACGCTTACAATCAGTCCTGGATTCAGCAAATCTGTATCTGGACTAGACTAGTTACAGGATCTGCATCTGTTGTGTGTGGTACACAGATATATATATATGGGCAACATATAAAAATATGTCAAGCATACACACACATAGACATGGAGAAGAGAGAGACAGACAGTGATAGAGAGAGGGACACAGGGAGACCCACACACAGAGTGAGTCATACACAGGGATACCCTGAATGGCATAGAGTGATGTCCTGCTGCGGACAGTGGCATACGGGCTGTAACCAGTCGCACATGCCAGCATGTGATGTCATTCACCTTAGAGGTACCTTTGAACACTTGTGAGGCCTATAAGCTTTGGGGCACATGCGACAACTGTATAACACTGTAGTACAAATAACTAGATAGGTAGGAGTTTTAATCTCAGTCCTGGCAAATGTAAGTGTGTGTTTGTAGACGAAACAGTTTTAGGCCATGCCTACCCAGTACACTTTCCAGTACACTACTTTAGCAGTCCTACAGATGTCATTCACCTTAGATGTACCTTTGACATCCCTAAACCCTATAAGCTCTGTGGCATGTGCAATAACTACGTTACAGTATAGTACAAATAACTAGATAGGCAGGGGTTCTATTCTCGGTCCCAAAAGTGTGTGTGTGTGTGTGTGTGTGTGTGTGTGTGTGTGTGTGTGTGTGTTCATAGGTTCATAGGTTCATAGGTTCATACTAGGCTATCTGCCCTAGGGCATTTATAAGCCTAGCCAGAATGTGTTTGGCTTTCGCCACACATTTTAAATTTATTTTGCTATGCCCTTTTTCGAGGTTAGTATACTGTGCCTCTGTCTAACAGTGACACAGAAGTGATACCCAGGGTAAACCTACGATCTCCCATCCACTCATCAAGATTCCTCTTGAAGATAGTCAATGAGGGACTCTGCCTAACCTGGACTGGGATTTTATTCTAGAGTGAAGGGAGCCTCTGGGTTATGAATCTGTCCCTCCAGCATGTCCTATTTATTTCAGTGCTGAGGTTCAAGTCTCTCGAGCGTGTAGCTCGATGGGATTTGGATTTTCTGAGGTGCAGCATGTCCATTAATTCCGGGTTGGACATGGCTTTATACGTCAGGCACAGATCGCCTCTGAACAGGCGGTAAGCCACTGAGTAGAGCTGGAGTTTCTTTAACCGGGCAGCATATGGCATCTGTTTGAGCCCTTTGATCCTCTTGGTGAGGTATTTTTGGGGTCTTTCTAGTTGCTGCAGGTGTCTGGTAAGGTACATCCCAAAAGGGGCATTGTACTCAATTATGGGCCTGATGAAGGATGAGTAAAGAGGCACGATGACCTCCCCTGAGCTAGATGTGAATCCCTTCATGATTAGGTGGGCTATATAAAATGTTTTTCTAACCACTTTGGCCATGTGGTTGTCAAATGAGAGATTGCTATCAACTTGGGTCCCCAGGTCCCTAATTACTTCTTCTGTACTTAATGGATTACCACCTATGTGGTAATTTGTGGGCACTTTGTTTTGCCAAAGGGATGACTATACACTTTTGGCATTTAGCTTGAGGCCATGGCTCTGGCACCAGTTGTCTGTTTCTATGAGGCCCTTTTGGAGGATGCTTGTGTCGGCTGGAGAGTTGATTATGGCGCCCAGTTTGCAGTCATCTGCGAACTTGGTCAGCCACAGTCCTTCCGTGTTGGCCTGTACCTCCGAGAAATATATACCAAGCAAGAGAGGTCCCAGGACTGAGCCTTGTGGGACACCACTTGTAACTGGTTTGGAGTCTTACATGGCTCCAGCAATTCTAACCATGTGGGTTCTGTCCTTGAGCCAATTTGCAATCCATCTAGTGACATAGGGGTTTATGTTTAAGCTGGTGAGCTTATCTATAATGCCCGAGTGGGGTATTGTATCGAAGGCTTTTGCGAGGTCCAGGTAGGCTGTGGACCACCTTCCCCTCGTCAATGGCCTTGGTGACTGTTTCAAAGAAATCAACCAGGTTTAAGAGGCAGGATCTGCCCTTAACAAAGCCGAACTGGGTAGGATCCAGTGTTTGTAGGTCCCCAATATCTTTATTTATGAGGTCCATGATGATCCTTTCCATAGCTTTGCAGACCAAGCTAGTCAGGCTTATGGGGCAATAGTTTCCAGGATCCGTTGAGGCACCACCTTTATGGAGAGGGACCACTGTTGCTGTACGCCAGTCTTTGGGCACATATCCTGTAGTAAGGCTGAGATTGAACAGTAGTTTTATGTTTGGGTTTAGCTCTTCTTGGAGTTCATGTAGGACGCAGGCCGGGACAGCGTCTGGTCCCATTGATGCTGTGTTTTTTGCTTTGGAGAGGGCGGCTCTTACCTGAGCATCTGAGATGTCAGGGGTCAGCACTCTGCTGGGATAGATATTTGCCCTTTTGGTGGGGAGGGGGGGGGAGAAGTTTGCACTGAACCTGTCAGCTAGGATGTTGGCAATGTCTGTGGGTTCGGTGTATTTTTTGTCATTTTGGACTAATTCTGAGCATATCTGGGAATTACCACCCAGGTTCCTAAAATAACTAAAGAAAGCCTTGTGATTATCCTTAGTGTCCTGTGCAATTTTTCTCTCGAAGCTGTCCTTAGACAATTTTATGTGTGCCCGTAGTTTTTTGCTAATACTGATCAGTGATGCCTTCCCTTTTTGGGATTTTGCTCTATCATTTAGTAGCTTCCTCCTTCTATTGTATAGTTTGTTTATGGCTGGGGTCCACCAGACAGGATGTCTGCCTTTGGAGGATTGGGTCTTGGTTTTATTTGGGATCGCATGATCCATGCATTCCTGAAGGTGTTCATAGAATGTGTTTATAAAGGATTCTGCGGTCTGGGCCGTATTTTCCACAGGCCCGGGGGCTTTGAAGGATTCCACCTGTTTGTAGGATAAAGCATTTTGAGGACTTTCTCACCCACAACACTTAACAGTACCCAACTTTAGCAGTCCTACAGATGCCATCCACCTTAGAAGTACCTTTGGACAGCCCTAAACCCTATAAGCTCCATGACACATGCAACAACTACGTAACAGTATAGTACAAATAACTAGACAGGCAGGGGTTTTATTCTCAGTCCAGGCAAGTGTGTGTGTAAAAAAGTGTTTGTAAGTATGTATGTTTGTAGGATAAACTATTTTGAGGAGTTTAACCACCTACAACACTTTCCAGTGCCCTACTTTAGCAGTCCTGCTGATGTCATTCACCTTAGAAGTACCTATGGACAGCCCTCAGCCCTATAAGATTCGTGGTGCATGCAATAACTATGTAACAGTATAGTACAAATAACTAGATAAGCAGAGGTTCTATTCTCAATTCTAGCAAATCTGTGTGTGTAAAAGTGTTTGTAAGTGTGTATGTTTGTAGGATAAAGTATTTTGAGGACTTTCCCACCCACAACACTTACCAGTGCCCTACAGTTCTGCTGATGTCATTCACCTTAGATGCACCTTTGGACAACCTCAGTTTATAAGTTCTGTGGTGCATGCAATAAGTACGTAACAGTGTAGTTCAAATAAATAGAGAGACAGACGATCTATTCTCAGTTCAGGCAAATGTGTGTATGTGTGTATGTGTGTGTGTGTGTGTGTGTGTAAAAGTGTTTGTAAGTGTGTATATTTGTAGGATAAAGTATTTTGAGGACTTTCCCACACACAACACTTCCCAGTGCCCTACTTTAGCAGTCCTGCTGATATCATGCCCCTTAGAAGTACCATTGGACAGCTTTAGCCCTATAAGCTCCATGGCACGTGCAATAAATACATAACATTATAGTACAAATAACCAGATAGGCAGAGGTTCTACTTTCTGTTCTGGCAAATGTGTGTGTGTGTGTGTGTGTGTGTGTGTGTGTGTGTGTGTGTGTGTGTGTGTGTGTGTGTGTGTGTGTGTGTGTGTGTGTGTGTGTGTGTGTGTGTGTGTGTGTGTGTGTAATACTATTTGCAAGTGTGTATGTTTGTAGGATAAAGTATTTTGAGGACTTTCCCACACACAACACTTTCCAGTGCCCTACTTTAGCAGTCCTGGTGATGTAATTTCCCTTAGACGTACCACTGGACAGCTTTAGCCCTATAAGCTCCCTGTCACATGCAATAACTACGTAACAGTATAGTACAAATAACTAGATAGGCAGGGATTCTACTCTCTGTTCTGGCAAATGTGTATGTGTGTGTGTGTGTGTGTGTGTGTGTGTGTGTGTGTGTGTGTGTGTGGTCTGTGTGTGTGTGTGTGTGTGTGTGTGTGTGTGTGTGTGTGTGTGTGTGTGTGTGTGTGTCAGATGGCTCTACCATGTTAATGGCCTCTGAACCCACCATTGGCAATCCTAACAGCCCCTTCAATTGTCACCCACTTGAATAGTAGTGGCAGGCACTGCAACACTACATTACCTCTGTGATGTTTGTGTTATGTATCTAGCACTATCGTTTGTAAGACTGGGCAGGTAGGGGCTGTGCTCAGCCCATCAACAACTGCCCCATGTACAGGACTATGACTCTGTGTGCACTACCAGCATGAGATGCCAGACTTGCATATGAGATAGCAGGCACACATGCTGGTGACTGTCATGTTAGACTAACACATGCTGACCTGTGTCAGGAATACATACCCCAAACCTGTCATACACAATACCATGCATACCCTCCTCAACTGCATTGAGGTTGAGTTGATGGGAAAGAAATGGCAGGTGGAAGAGGTGCTGATAGGTGAATCTGTTGTTGTTAAAGTAATGGCTAAACTTGTGAGGAACCTAGTGCCAGTACTCAAGTACTAGCTGTAGGTATGAGCCTGTGGTACTACAGAAAACCCAGGTAACATGTATGAAGGCTAGCTGGCTGTGTCAAGGGGTAGGTTTGCAAGTTCACACAGTCCACCCCAATTGTCCCTCACACACTGTTGTATGAATACGCACGTGGTAAACATGTACATATACAGCTGTACCTTTGCTATGAAAAGGTCACTCTGTTTCCACTCCACCACACTCTTCATTGCTAATGTCAGCAGGCCCATAGTCTGCAGACACACAGACACCTGGAACACAAACAGAATACAGTATGTGAGACTACAGTCAGCAGTACTAACAACAATAATGCATCATGGCTAAAAAGGTACATACACTTCAATGTGTACTCATAACTACTGCCAGCAGACAGCATCTTACACAGCATTACATTACTACACTGTACTATACCCATCCTGTGCATTAGACCCATATTAGCATGTCCCTGCATCAATGGTATGGATAACAGGGATGTGGCACAGGTATCGTCACATGCACAGGGTGTGGTGTGGGTTTTCCGGAGGCCTAGGCTGGGCCATATGGTTGATATCATGTGTGTGTGTATGTGTGTGTGTGTGTGTGTGTGTGTGTGTGTGTGTGTGTGTCTGGAGGGGTGGTGTTCAACTGGACCATGCAGAGATGCTGTGTGTGTCTGGTGGTGTCGTGCCTGTGACAGAGACGTGTGAGTGTTTGTATGCATACAATCAAGCCATGTGTTTGCACTACACTGGGGTATATCGGACAGCCATGAGCCGTACATGGCAGGATGTAGAGTTTACCATCTCTCTGCAGGGACATGGGAACTGGTTCTGCCAGGAGTCTTACTGACACCGCCAGGGCCAAGGCTAGATTCAGTACTACTCCCCAAGGGTGACTGCTGTCTGCTGGATCCACATCCCTGACTGTGCCGACCAGGACCACGTGCCCATGGCCTGCTCTGGTGTGGTGTGGACAGCACCCTCCCTTCAGTAGTGCTGGTGGTACTGCCACTAAAGGAGTATGAATGTGCATGGCCACATGGGCTCTCAGGTGATCTTGTTGCTGACCGACGCCCATGTGGCCAATGCCCTACTCCCACCACATGCTCAAGCACAGACATTGCATGGTCAAGCAATGACAACATCTCATGCCACTGTTTATCCACAACATCAGCAAAATGATGTACAACATCACCAATGCCGTGGAGGTCATCACGCATGGCAGGAAGTGCTGCATTCATGACCATGAGCATCTGTCTAGTGTTGCGGTCAGTGCATGCTTGTGCCTCCATGATGGACCAAATCATGCATCTGGTGACACCTGCTGTTCCACTTGCAACAGGGGATTGATGGGCAGCAGTCCTCCTTTGAGCACCCCTGTCTATCTGCCTGTGTGGGACCTTACCTGCTATCTGGCTATGGCTAGTGTCTACACTGAAACTTTCCATAGTTAGCACACTAGCCTGTTTCATGCCACCACCCTCCAACTGTCCATTATCTGTGGCTGCTGGGGACTGGGTATGTGTGGGCATACTGATTGTGTGTGGGGACATTGTGGGTGAAAGTGGGATACCAACCAATGGCACAGATTTAGTCTCTGAAAACCCCACATGTGCCTCACTATGACCACCATCATCATCAGAGTCTGCTAAGACACTGACATCAGGTTGTGAGGGGGAGAGACACCAATCCCCATGTTCACCTGTGAGGAGAAGACAACACATGTAAATTAATACCCTGCAGTATAATGTTTGCTGATATACACTCACACACACACACACACACACACACACACACACACACACACACACACACACACACACACACACACACACACACACACACACACACACACACACACACACACACACACTCATGTGCACACAGACACATACAGGTAAGGTGGCAAAAAGGCATTATACAGATCACACAGTCTCTGAATGGTGACATCATGACACACAATCAGACCACAACATACACACCCTGGACAGGCCTTCCACAACATGCAGTACAGTTATGTTAGCTTAATGTTGCTACTCATATACCCCTGTGAGATACGTGAGGAGTGGTAGTATGTGATGGACCTTCACCTAACACACACTGCACTTGTGTACACAATATGGATGTACCCCTGTATAGCAGAGTGGCTATACCTACTGAAACATACTTGCCAATATGTTACAGCTCCTGTGAATAGGCCCTTGTGATGACCACATTGATACACTGCAGTTAACCCCACCACAAGTGCACATGCACATATTGCAATATGGTTAAGAGTAACAGTTGTGTGCATGGAAAAATGTATGTACTTAACATGCCAAGGGTATTGGTGAGCCACAAGACATTTCCATACTCACCAGCTTCAAGCTGCTGTTCCCCAGACAGACCAGAGGGACCTATGAAGTTGTGGGGGAGAGGTATTGTCAGCACACTCACATGTGGCACTGGTACAGGAAAAGGATGAATTTCTGAACATGTACAGTACAAGCACTGATACTACACAATTTGCTGTTATTCACTACAAAAATGCACTTGTGTGCATTATAAAACCCCACACACAAATGCAGTTTGACATGACATATGCTTCTAGATACTCCAAGGATGCCAGTATGAATGATACAGTATAGAAGTGATATCCACTGGGGCCATACCTGGATGCTCCTTGCCTGTTATCTGGGTGCCACCCACCTCCATGACAGAGGTGTGGATGGTTTTCTGGGGTGCGGTGACTGGCCCAAGGTTGGCAAGGAACCCCTCTGTAGGTGTCAGTGGGGCCTGCATAGAGGCTGTATGGTCCCGAGCCACAGCTGCAGCCCTCTGTTGGGCATGGTGAATAAGGTCAGTTGCCCTACGTCTAACCTGCTCATAAATATGCACATGATTACCCAGATTGTTGATCATTTCCAATAGGCTGTTCCACAGGGTGTTGCATTCCTGTTGCTGCTGTCTACTGCTGCTGAACAGCACTGTGTGGTACATTCTTAAAGCATCTACTGTTGCTGCAGTCTCATCTTCTGAAAAGGGTGGTAATCACTGTCACAGCATTGCACCTGAAAGACATGAACAGGGAAACACATCACATAACCTCATACACCGGGCACCATTATGTACAGATCCTGCACATCCATGTCTGCTAGCACTATTCACTACTAACACCCACATCACACCCCCTGCCATCTATCAGCACAGTATGTGTGTGGGTTATGTCACCATACTGGCATTACAGCATGCATTACACTCCTGACCTTGATGTTTCATGTTCCCTCTAATGAGGACTATTAATGTACATAATCCTCTATTCATCATTCATATCAGATGACACATGCAGCAGCTGGGGACATCACAGAATTCACCAACCAGGCCATAGCAGCCTATCAGACATCTACTATACACCTATAGGCTATGAGGCCAACCATCTACTTGGTGTCATACATACCCCTCAAGAGTTACCTCACTCTTGCATGTCAGGTAATCACACACTCTACATTGCTGGGACTGCTGCATGAGTGCAGGTCATGATCCACTTTGTTAACATACACACACACACACACACACACACACACACACACACACACACCTGGAAAAGTCTGGCACAGCTTTGCTACCTATGGGCTCTTCAGCCCAGACTTTAAGGTAGTTCTGACTGCCACAATCCATCTCTTTAACAGCTACTATAAGGCCTCAACAAAGGGTGACAAATCCTACTGTGTGATGAGCTTATTAGCAAAATGGTAAGTGTGACCAAGACCAAGGCTATTGATGTGAGCTATACGGTGTCACCAGGTGCATATGCAAGTACCCTAAGAGCTGACGTACTGCTATACAGACCAGACACAATGACAAGGTTTAACGATATATGATAATAACTAATAAAGGAACAAGAGAATACTCTATCAATGCAGTAACTACACAGTTAAGACTCACATGGATTCATTTCAGGACAGTCTGCAATACATACAGGAAACATGTAAAGTACTAAGTGCATGTGTTCATAGGATGATACTGGGCTATTGGCCCAGATGCCCTCATAAGTCTAGCCCAGATTTTTGCCCATGTCCCTTTAAAGTCAGCACCAGTTTCCCCTGTCCAGCTGGAACACAGGCAGGATCACAGGGGTGAATTTTCTGTTTCCCATCCAGTCATCCAGCTTCTTCTTAAAGAGGGCTATAGAGGTACTCTGCTACACATGGAGAGGGAGTATATTTTGCAGACAGTGTATTGTTTGGGACACAAATCTATCCCACCAACAAATACTATTTATGTCACAGACCAGGTGAGGGCCTTGTGTGCGGGTTGCATGAGTAGGGTTTTGTTTTATGAATATGCAAAAATGCTATCAAGGTTGGTTTGAAAATGGCCTTGTATACCAGACACAGGTCACCTATGATCAGTCTGTATAAGACTGAATAGAGGGACAGGGCTTTCAGGCTATCTGTATAGGATAGGTGTTGCAGACCCTGGATTTTCCTGGTCGGGAACCTCTGTGGTCTCTGCAACTGCTGCATTTGCTTGGCAAGGTACATGCCAAAGGAGCCATTGTACTCAGTAATGGGTCTGATAAGGGTGAATTACAGGGATGTTATGGCCTCCTGGTTCCTGGATGACATACCCTTACTTGCGAGGTGGACCATGTAGACAGCCTTCTGTACAATGGTGCCAATGTGGTGGGAAACTGTCAGGTTGCTATCAACCTTGGTGCACAAGTCACCTCACAACTGATTGCATGCTCAGTACATTGTTATTATTGTCATAATTAGTGTGGATGACATCTACCACAACAGGGAAAATTATGCATTTCCTGGCATTCAGTTTGAGGCAATGCTTCTGGCACCAGTCATTAATTTGGGTAATGGCCTCTTGGAGGATGCCCACATCAGTAGGGGAATGTAAGACAGTGGCCAGCTTGCAGTCATCTGTAAACCAGGTCAGCCACAGACCACTGGTTTTGTTTTTGACCTCAGAAACATATAGCTCAAACAATAGACACCCCCAGGCCGATCCTTGTGGTACACCGTTGTTTAAGGGTCTACTACTAGAGGTGGCTTCTACTACTTTGACTGAGTGGGTACTATAATTGAGCCAGTTAGCTACCCATCTGGTAGCATACAGGTTGAAGCCTAGCTGTGTAGGCTTATGTATCATGGCTGCCTGGGGATTATTGTCAGAGGCTTCGGCTAGGTAAAGGTAGGCAGCGTGCACCATCTTCCCCCTTGTCCATGTATTTGTTGACTGCTTTAAAGAAGGTGACCAGGTTTAACAGGCATGATCTCCCTTTGACAATATCAAACTGTGTGGGCTCAAGCATTTTGAGGTTTCCAATGTCCCTGTTTATAAGGTTATTGATAATGCCTTCAATGCCCTTGCAGATCAGACTAGTTAGGCTGACGTGCATATGATTGGCTGGGTCAGTGGATTGCTCCACCTTTGTATAGAGGAATGACAGTGGCTGTCCTCCGTGCAGATAGGATGACACTTTTGCTCAGGCTTTGGTTGACTACAGTGTGTAATGGAGCTGAAAGCTCATGCCTAAGTTCATGTAGAATGCAGCCAGGGATGGTATCAGGCCCCATGGAGACTTCAGTTTGTTTCCTTTGACAGGGCATTACAGACCTGCTTCCTGATGATGAGGTAAAGGGAACAGGTGCTCTGCATGTCCTTGTCTACTGATGGGGGGACAGGGGTTGAGGTTTTCACGTAACCTGTCTGCAGCAGGTTGGCTATATCTATACCATATGTGTATGTGGTGTTATTGGCCACAACTACAGAGCAGATTTAGGTGTTGCCTCTGAGCAGACATATGTGAGATAGGCCTTGTGATTGGCCTTGGTGGATGTGTCCATTTTGCACTCAAAGTTAGCCTTAGGGTAATTCAACTGTGACCTTATTTGCCTGTTCAGACAAAGGCATTGCTTCCAATTTGGCACCTGCCCCTTCTTGGCCTTGTACAGCAAGTATTTCCATCTATTATGGAGTTTGTTTATTGCTGCTGTCCACCACAGAGGTTTACTCTACCTTGAGGGAGATGATTTTGTCCTGTTAGGTATTGCTGAGTCCATACAGCTATGTAAGTGCTCATATAGTATTTTGGTGTAGGCTTGGACATTACTGCTAATTCCAACTGATGGGATGGGGGGCTGTGAAGCTACTTATACCTTCTCTGAGGATTTATAGTCAGTTTTGGAAAAGTGTTTTTTGTTTGACCCTGCAAAGAAGGGGGGCAGGGGAGATGGTAACCTCAAAAGTGATGGCTTTATGGTCAGATCTTACCAAGGAGGATGACACTGTAGGAGTGCTACAGTGGCTACTCATGTTGGTTAGGACTGGGTACAGAATATTTACACCTATCATAGGAGTGTTAACCAGCTGATCCAATGCATTGGCATTGACAAAGCCGAGGAGTCTCTGTGCATTCATGTTCAGGTAGAATAGGTCATGCACACTATGGTTGGGTAGTTCAAGTCACCTAGGATCAGGGTAGAGGGTTGAATCTTGACAGATTCAAGTAAGTCCAGATAGGTGTAGTGGGTGTCCTGAGTCATGGTTAGAGGTCTGGAGCTAGCTATGATTTGAACAGGTGTTTTGCAACAGTTAACTGCACTTGAGATGTCTCGTGTGTGTCATATTGCTTGACCAGCCTGGAGGTGTGTATGTGTATGATAAAATTTAAAACTCCACCTCCTTTGGCTTTGCAGCCCTCCACTTGGGGTCTGAAAGTATGGTAGGATGAGTAACCTAGCAAGGCTAGTGTGCTCTTCATGGCTTCAACCCAGGTTTCAGTGGCTGCACAAATGTCAGCATCCTCCAGGACAAGGAACACTTGCAATGACTTTAGTTTCATGCTAAGACTCCTAGCATTTAACAGCATTACCTTTACATTTCATGTATTATAAACTTTCATGATGGTAATGTTCTGCTCATGACTTTGCCTACAAAAGGCACTATGGGGAAGGCAAGTGCCTTTGGCAGAAGCCTAAAGCCCAGGGGAGACAGATGAAGGCCATTTCTGGCAAAGCATTGTGGTCTGTCAATCATGTCATGTCATGTGACTGAGACAGCAAGGATTCTAGGCTCTTAATGTGATTGCATCTCTCACATATTTTGTTCCTAGGTGGTAGTAGCACAGAGTTGCCTGTGTACATAAGGCAGTGGCTACAGTGTGTCAGGATGCCCATATCAACTGGACTAGCATGGGAAATCACAGGAAATTGTCCGTCCATGGTTATCAGCATCTGTGTAAGTGAGGTCAGGGATAGTAGAGTGGGTACTATATGAGGATAGCACCTATAGGTGTGATATGGCTGTATAACACCAAGACAGTACCTGCAGGCGAGGGCCTCACTCACACTGGAGTGGTGGTAAGGGAATGAAATGCAACTGAGATACCTCTCAAAGTGTTAAAACTGCACAAAAGCACAAAGTCATGCAGATGCTGGGTTTAAATACCACAACAATTAAGGTAAAATAGGAACACTGGGAGTGACCAATCAACCCTTGTCCCTGAGCTCTTAGCTCAACATCCTATGGCAGACCAGTGTCAACCAGTTCACTTACTCCCAGTAAGTGCAGGCAGGCCCTGGACAACACTAGATGGTGTAGCAGGAAACACAAGAATCACACAAACAGATGTGACTGTAGCAAAGCCTGTAACCAGACTATGCTAAAGATATTTAAAATATTTTTAGGTCAGTGTAACACATGTGAACAGATATGCACTTAAATATGACAATAGAAAATAAGTAATCTCCGTGGTATCCCCGAAGTCTCAAAACAACCCACTAAAGTGTAGTGGGTCTAAAAACAAAAAACAAAGAAACTTCTCTGATTTTCAGTTCAGTCCATATATTTCTAGTTAATCACTGTATATTAATCAGATCAGACAACAGTAGTAGAGTATGTGAGCGTAAACTCATCAAGTCAAAAAGTAATAATAGAAAATATATAATTCTACAGCATTACTAAGTATTCAAAAGTAATCCAAGCAAGGCAGGCAGTCTGTTTCCAGTCGAAAATCCTTTATTAAGTACACAGACAAGCGATCCAAGTAAAACAAAAATAGAGTAATAATTTCCTCACATGCTTTCTAAATATATATATACTTTTTATCAGGCATGGGAGTGGTTTATTGTGCTGTAAAACAAAGTGTTATTGGTACACATGTTAAATTCACATCCCTTCCCCCATCAGTGTCCCCAGCTTGAATGTCACACTGATGGGGGAAGGGATGTGAATTTAACATGTGTACCAATAACACTTTGTTTTACAGCACAATAAACCACTCCCATGCCTGATAAAAAGTATATATATATATTTAGAAAGCTTGTGAGGAAATTATTACTCTATTTTTGTTTTACTTGGATCACTTGTCTGTGTACTTAATAAAGAATTTTCGACTGGAAACAGATTGCCTGCCTTGCTTGGATTACTTTTGAATACTTAGTAATGCTTTAGAATTATATATTTTCTATTATTACTTTTTGACTTGACGAGTTTACGTTCGCTACTTCTACTACTGTTGTCTGATCTGATTAATATACAGTGATTAACTAGAAATATATGGACTGAAAATCTTCCACACAGAGAAGTTTCTTACACTGTTTTGTAAATATGACAATAGCAAACAAGAACAAATTAATTGAAACAGATTAACCAGTTAACCAATAGTAAAGCTCAGAACAGAGCCCTGTTCCCGCATTTTTCAGTCACACAACTTCTAACTGCACACTCCTGCCACTAGGGTGCAGGGGAACCCTCTCCAAAAAAGTTGGGCACAATTAGTGTCCAAGTTGTACAAACAAAGATCTTATTCAGCAGGTCAGGATGTAGTGAATGCAACAGCAAACAAGGTGTACCAATGTCAGAAAAACACAGCTCAAATGAGCAATCACAATGAGCCTTTAACCAGCAGGTTCTAGCTCAGAAGGGCATAATATAGCCTCCCCTCCCACAACATTGCAGACCACAAACCTACTTGATGTGAAACAACTGGCTTGAAGCTCATGTGCTTAAACACACACCCTTAGCATAACAGAATTACATCAGGTTACTGACAAGCAGTAATAAATGCAGCAGAATAAGTGCAATTGAGTCATTGTAAGAACAGGCAGTGAAAGCAAATTGAAGTAATACAGTTAGAACAGGTTGAAATACAGTAACATGTTTTTTTTTATAGTCTACGTGGGAAGAGATGAAACACGATAATGTCTGCTGGAGAAATGAATGGGTGTGGGGTGTGGTGGGGTGGGCCCTCACTAATGATATCTGTCTACTCAGTAGGATAAGCTGATGAGATACAACTTGGAGGTGTGTTCAAAATGAGATTTGTAGTAGGTGCAGCCAAGTCATATGCCAACAAATATTTGAACACAACAAGGGGGAACCCTTACAACTCCAACAGAACAGAAAACGTATAATAAAACAAATGCAATACTGGAATAAGATACAAAATAGATGTGACCAAAGTTTAACTAAAGAGCTTCAAATCAACATTAAATGCAGACATGACTGATACTCAAACCATTGTACAACACAGAAACACTTCAGCTAACTACAGATATTTGTAATTAACAGAGCAATGATGTGCCTCAGCTATGCACACTACTTAACTGCAGCTATTCACATGTTTCAAAGGAATTCTTTGGTAACCTTTGTTAACAGACACTAGCCAAGAACTGTTAAAAGTACAACATAACAGAATACTTATAACCAAACAAATGTAATACTACAGTAACATCCAACATACAAGTCATCAAAGCTTAAATACTGAGCTTCAAATCTAAAGTACATGCAGAGAAGACTGATACTCAGAGCGATGCAGACCACACAAACATCAGACAGATATACCATATTGCCAAATATATGCAAACAATGTTACATTTGCCTAGTTCCCATACAACACATAAAGCTGCCTGTGTGTGACAAGTCTGAAAGTAATAATCCACATTAATGCTGCGTTATCTCATATTGCATCAATCTATCTCACCTGCCTTCATTTCACAGGCTAACAGCACAGGCTAACAGCAAATAACATACTTCTCTACATCAGGTGTACATATCTGTCTGATGTGTGTGTAACACTGGAAGTCATAACACAGTTAAACACTTTTTCCAATTTCAACTTAGCAGTTATAATCAACCTAGTAATTATTTATGTTTGAACACAATACAACAACCTGTAGGTGTAGACATTTATGTCTGTTTGGTGCACTGGAACTAAGATAACACATTTGTAAAACAAGTACAGCCTATTTACTTGACATTTTGCAACTCATGTCTGTCTGTTTGAGACTTCCAGCTTTTACCATTAATACATACATGTGCACATGTAATACTTGATATACATTTCTGTACTTTGTCAGTATGGCACATTGTGTTTACACTCTTGCAGCTCAGTCATAACTCTCAATCTGTTAGAGCAAGACATCTGGACAAAGACACACATCAATAGGGAGCAAAGGCCCAAAAATAATGACACTTTATAAATATAGCTTTAACACACTTAGTTGCTAGCAAAGTAGGTTTTTTCACAGGAAGACTCTGAAGGATATGACATCTGACATTCAAATTTATGCTATTATGTTATGACTTCTGTCTTTACTGATTTGCCAGTGATTTGGGAGACAAAACACAACTATATGAGACATTCACAACAAATATGAGGCAAACATGTGGTCAGTCTGCAAAACTCTGGACAGTTGAAAGGTATGAGCTCAGTACATAACGTACAGTTCAACTTACACTTCTGCACCAGTTGTTTACTATCCACATACCCTAAATAGGTCTCTTAAATTTGTAAGACATGCATATGTATCATGGTAGCATTCACAAGTGACATATGAATATTTACAACATCCCAGGTATCTGGCCTGGCAGTGTTACAGTTAGTATTGTACAACAGACACTCCAGTAGTAGTCATATGTGAGCTGACCTTTGCTGGGGTGACTCAGGGGCCAGAGCTATGATCTATGCCACTGCAGACAGAGCCAGCAGGGATACCTGTAGGTGATAGACATCAACATGGTAGTCCAGCAAGTCCTGTTGAGACTTATTGTTTAACTTCCTATTTCACATTATTGCATTCCCCCCTCTGCATTCCATTACATGCTTAATTGTTTGGCATACCTGTTATAGTGCTGAAGAGTTTTCTCAGAATAATGCAAGTGTTTAGGTTTGTGTAGTCACAGTCTGTCTTTGTGTAAGAATGTTCAGACCTGTTTTGCATAGGCAGCAGCTTGCTTTTTGTAGGTAATGGACAACAGCAGGTGATGGCCTGTGCACCGATTGGTGTCTCCCACTTGCTAACTGGATCCAGAATAGTGGTGTTCTTTCCATTAGCCAATGCCATAGCAACATAGTGCTATAATTAAGTCCTTCATATGGGCCTTGCCCCTATTCCTTGCCTGTGAGGAGGAAATTATGGAGGAGTGGGAGCTACAGCTTTACAGAAGGTAGGTGGAAATACCGCTTGGAACAAGAAATGTGGAGAAAGCATAACAAAATGGGGGACAAAGTACCAGAATTAGGGACATGTTGTCAGTATTGCTGTTATACAGTTAGAAGATTGCTAGATTAGCAGGGTTTGTCTGGACATGCATTTTCTGCGTAATTTGAAGTCTGACAGTGATATGTACATGACATAGGTCTCAACATTCCAGATTTCTGTAGAATGTCCAAAGGTTTGCCTCTTATGTTTTGTCTGTTCCTCAGACAATTTCTGCTTTTGGCAAATCAGTAGGATAATCTGAGAAGTGAAGTCACTAAATGATGACATCCATTTTGGTTTCAGACTTCATATCCTTCAGAAAAGTTATGTTACAACAAACCCTGTAACACCAGTAACTATTTCAGTTTAGAACATCATTATTTAAGATATGTTCCTTTTTTTGGCCCTCTGTCCCCGAAGTATGTTAGACTTTGCCCAGATGTCTTGCACTAAGAGGTTCAGAGAGGTATGGCATGTCATGATTTACTGACTTCACTCCTGGTATCATCCCATTGATTTAGCAGAATCCCAGAAATGTTATGAGGTAGTGGCCATATATATGGTCCCACACCCTGGACATTCTGTAGAAATCTGTACAGTTGAGAGTTATGTATGACTGGCCATTGGTAACAGACTGCCAAGACTGTGTAGCAGTGTAGTGTGTACATATTTGTTGGGCTGAGTAGGGACGGGGCAGATGTGAATGTCATAGATCCTTTTCTATCGGACTGTGCATGCTGCTAAAGTTGCTGGTGGTCTATCAGCTGTATATATTTGTAGGGGCAGAATGAGACATGTCCTGGAACACCTCAGGATTCCAAGTACACTGTGACTTGGGACTGTTTATGTAGGAGTAGTGTGTGACTGGCAATCAGGATATGTTTGTTGAAACAGTTGCTATACTCCAGAGTTCAGTTGGCTTACTGGTATGTTGCTGTACCTGTGATGCAAATGGTTGTAGGTAGACAATTTCCCACCGAGGTCTGTTATTCCCTACAGTTACATCCCTGTAGTGCATGTTATATTTGCAAATGCATGAGTAATTCTCCAGAGCTGATTTGGGGTAGTATTGTGTTGGTCTGACTATAGTTCAGAGGTGCTGGGTGAAATGGGTGGCAGCTCTCAATATTTTTCCCTTCTGTTACATGACTGCAGTCATACCTCTCCACTGTCCAGATTTCCATAGACTGTCCAGATGTGTGGGTCATATTTTTGATCTGTTCCCCATAACTGTTGTGGATTTCTGACAAATCACTTGGATAATGTGAGTATTGAAGTCACTAAATGATGACAATCATTTGTGTTCCAGACCTGAAATCTATCAGAAAACATATGTTACAACATACCGTGAAACTCTAAAAACTTTCTAAGCTTATAACATCCATACTTCAAATATGTCCCTATTTTTTGTATTTTATCCCCCCACTTTGTCAGGCTTTGTGCAGATGTCTTGCACTAAGAGGTTGAGTATATATACATATATGCTGTGTCTTTCGGCTTTTCCCGGTTAGAGGTTGCCACAGCGGAACTCCGGTCCGCTAATGATTGGCAGTTGATTTTTACATGCTGAATTGCCAGCCTTAATGCACAACCTTCAATTAAGGTACACCCATTCACGCATGTCTCCATGCAGAAGATGCTCTAACTGAGAGTCGAACCGGTCAGCGTCTTACTGTGAGGTGACAACGCTACCGCAGCACCACTGCCACAAATCGAGTATATATACACACACATATATATCTATATATATATATATATATATATATATATATATATATATATATATATATATATATATATATATATATATATATATATATATATATATATATATATATATATATATATATATGTATGTATGTATGTATATATATATATATATATATATATATAAACATTAGTAATTCCACAGGTCTTTCCCTAATGTTGGAAGACCATCCTGCATGATATATTTACTAGAGTATTGCCAATTCTTACAGCTCATGTAGAGTAGTGATAGCTGCTGTGACTGGAGTGCATAGGGTCCTAGGTTTAAGGTTTGCCAGGGGTGTGTATTTGTCCCCTGATGTTAAATGACTGCACTGCATGATATGTCTGTAAAAGCATTACAAATTCCCACAGCTCAGATGGTATAGCAGTACGTTGCTGTGATTGTAGTGCACATGGTCCTGGGTTTAAGACATGGCAGTGCCTATTATATTGTTGCTAGGCAGAACAAGGGCTGATTGAGACAGTGTGATTAAAGCACTTTTAAGCAGCTGTAAGCTGGTTTGTGTGGTTTTGTGTAAAGCTAAATAATGCTAACAGATGGTTAAATCCCCTTAGCTTCGCTTAGCTGTGCTTATTCCCACTTAAACCCGTGCTAATTTTAAATAAAGAAAAGAAAAAAGGGTGATAGGAAAGTGGTGAAATGGGGGCAAGCAGGAGGTAAAACATTAGGAAAAGTAGCTAGGGATGTGCAGGATGGGTGTAGGAAAGGACAATAGCTCTACATTTCTTCTGCAGCAAAAGCTGTGACTGATGTGGAAAATTTGGAATTTACAGCTCACACCCCACAGGAAGGGGTGTTGACAACATACATCTGTAGAGTAATTTGACTGTAGATTGATTTATGTCACTGGACATGGGGGAAAAATGTAGAGCTATGTATGGGGCAATGATTTTATTTTGTAGGACAGATGCCCCTTTTTTATTAAGGTGAGAGGGGGTGTTGGGGAAGGGCTGTAGGTATGTTTGGAAAGGTAGGTTGGGTAGGATATGTTGCATTTGCAGACAGACAAGACACACAAATCAGCAAACAGGGGTAATATACAGGGGTAGTATATGACACATGAGGTGGGTAAACACCTTGGACGGGGAGGGTGGTTGGAAGTCAGAGGCCCATGAGCCCCCAAATGGATACAGTGGCCCACCCGTGTGCAGTTAGCACTTCACCTTCACGACCTCGAAGGTGGTTGTGCTGGGGGCTGGACAATAGAGGTAGCCTGCCCTTCAGGTGTGCCAGGAGGCCCTCCATCTGGCACAGCTGACCATACAACTCAGAGCAGATGATGCTGTACACCATACCCGGTAACTTGCAGCGGGTGATCGGGCTCCTCTTTGCGCCAGCACCCAGGAGGGGGACGGGCCCCATCTCCTGAGGCAGTTCCACCCAAAGGTAGTGCAGGACCAGTGGAAGAGGAAGTTCCAGGTTGGGTCCCAGACATGCTGGGGCCCAGTGCCACAGCCAGATGAGGTAGGACAGGTGGATCTGCCGGAATCTGCCTTCCCAAACGTGTAATGGTGTTGAGATTTTCCAAGCTATATTGGTTAGTCATGAACAAAACATTTCAAAATTAGTTATAACAGCATGCGTGGGTGCTCCAATTAACCCAAAACAACAGATTTGAAACAGTTGCATAGCAAACACAACACATGCATAAATGGAACAACAGTAACTATTGTCAGTTACATTGACGGCAAGAGGCCACCAATAATGGTATTTGAACAAAGTATGTTAACATGCAACCAATTAAATATATGAACAATAATAGAACACAAGTCCTAATATTAGGTTTTGAGAAAAACATACCTGTAAGTATATGGTTAATAATTGATGATGTAGATGAGGAGTGGGGACAGAGAAAAAAGTCCATTAACAACTGTATAGGCTTCTATTTTTCGCAACAGTACTGCTCAGTACTCTACAGGTCTGCCCTCACTTTACATCTACCTATGTCCCATAACTTCTGTAGCACATACATACCTGTTAAACTGTCAACCTGTAATGGTATGGGGCAGACTGTGACAACTATGGCTACATTACCAGAGGGGGGCTTGTACATGGCAGGGTTACATATCTGACAAATAAGGGGTACCCTGAACTGATGTTGTGTGAGTCTGCTACTGGCATAATTCATCTGAATTCCTATTTGTGTCCAAGATTATTGGCAGTAGTGACCACTAGCCATGACAGCATGACACTTGAGAGACATGTATAGGGAAGAATGCATTGTGTATGTACCTATCCTGCTGTTATTTACTGGCATGGGGTTGGACAGTGGGACAGTTGTACATGGTGTATTAGTATACCCATCATACAGCCACTACAAACATTTCTTTACCTGTAAGACCTGTGGATAAAATATCTGTTACCACTATCTGTTTCTACAAATATTCAAGGTTTCTTTTGTGTATATATGCACACATTTCAGAACGACTACCTGGATTCAAACCATGTCTGGGTGTTCTAAAATGAACAACAAGGCTATTTCCCATCACATTGAGCTACTGAGGAGCTGCTGTCTCTTGTTTGACTGATTTCTGCCCAATACTCAGTGGGTTAGACAGTCTGACCTTGTAATCCTGAGATTCATGCATGACAGATAGTTAGTGTACTGTGTATTAATCCTTTGAAGTAATACAGTCTGGAAAGCAAAGGTTTACACACAGCAATGCTGCAGGGGACACACTATAATACATTACACATTAGTTTTCATGGTTCAGATCTTAGTGCATAACATATTTCATATTTCATTCATATCTTGTTTTACAGCTCCACAATCTACTGTTTTGCATAATAGCTGGTTCTCAGAACAACCCCAGTTAATTCATGCTGTCAAAGGCATATTTGCTGTGAAGAACCTGTACACATTCTATTTCTTCTACAACATACCAGAGTAAACACAACAGTTTTTGGTATAAGTATTTATTTTAGTAAAATGTCACAGTGCTTTACTACTTGCATATCCTGTAGATCAATATTAGTCTGGCAAACTTTATTTATTCAGTAGACACATAACACACTATACATACTGGCAGTAAACAATGTACTCCTTCTTATTTATTGCACTATATACTGCAAGATAGATTTGTACTCACCAGCCTGTCAGCGCAGCCTTGACAGTCTGTTGGCATGGGCCTCCACATTGCTAGCCTTCTCCACTGCAGCTGTAGGGGGAAAAACAAACATTACACATACCTGTTTATTACATTTTCAGGCTAGAATTTGGTAAAGCTATGGATGGGATACTTACAAACTACTTGAGCATTCCGTGCCCAGGCATCTTGGATCCACTGGGCCAAGTGCATCTCATTCCTATGCTTTAAGTCGGCAGAATGATGTCGTACCTGCTCCCCAGTTCAAGGGATTCCGGTACCACTGGTGAGATCATGTGCCAGATGGTCTCAGGCCTCCGCTTTGTACTGTGAGCCCTGGTACTGGCTCTGCAGCAGTCTGTCATCATGGTGTTCAATGAGGAGTCCAGCCATGACCTTGGACTCCAGAATGCCCCAGCGCTGTGCCCGAAAGCATGCTCCCTCTCCAATGCCAGACATGGTTCCTGCACAGATCAAACTACAAAAGGGTCTGGCTGTACTCCTGCCTGTGCAGTTTAAATACGGCCATATTCCCACCCTTTGCTGTCATCGGACCATTTTGAAAATGTTGAGCACTACTTAGCGGTGCGCAAATCCACTAAGCTGAGTTGAGCAGAGCTTAATGGGGAAAATGCTGAAAAGTGGTTAGCAGTGCACAAATCCACTTATCTGGGCTGACTGCTGCTTAGAATTTCCGTCTAAGCAATGCTCAAACTGGCTGACCAGAGTTGAGAACTGCTAAGCATTGCTCAGTTTTTATTTAAGAGAAAATACCAGAATTGTAAATTAATTAATCATTACTGACATATTATTCAGTGTATATGATTCATTTTATATGACGTTCCCCTATGTGCTTTTATTACATTACCTTGGGGTGTGACTACTCTGTATTGGACACTTGTGAATACATGGGTGATTTCACATGTTATATGCACTGACACTTATATTTTGAACCAGCTATGCTTCCATGGTTAACAAATATTAATTACTACATAATTAAAAAAAAAATTAACAATGCTTTCCCATATAAAAATAAAGGGCCTGTTTTGGGACTCAAACTGTGAACTGCTGCATACAAATCCGGGACTCTAATCACTATGCTATCTTGCTGTTGAGGATTTTAGCTATATATTTGTATTTACCTCCTATGAGATGTTTAAGCAATACTGAGCAGAGGGCCGCAATGCGCAAACCTGCTCAGCTATGCTTAAACTTAACTTAGAATGGGAAAAAAATCAATACAAGCACTTTATTTAGATATATTAATAATAATTATAATTCATATTTGGTAATGCACTATCTGTCCTTCTATCAACTTTCTAAGTCTGTATGGCCAATATCAGGATTGAAGTCACTACATAATGGCATACATTTGAGTTTCAGACTTCTAATCCTTCCAAACATGTTATATGTTAATACGAATCCTGTTCCTCTATCAACTTTCTAAGTTTGTAAGGTCAATATTTAACATATGTCCCTATTTGTCCCCGCATCATTTTACACTTTGTCCAGATTTTTTGCTCGAAGAGGTTGACAGGTATGCTCCCCATCATTTTAGGCTTCGTCCAGATTTTTTGCTCTAAGAGGTTGATAGGTATGTCCCCCATCATTTTAGGCTTTGTCCAGATTTTTTGCTCTAAGAGGTTGAGAGGTATGCCCCCCATCATTTTAGGCTTTGACCAGATTTCTTGCTCTAAGAGGTTGAGACATATGGTCAGCAGGAGGAGATTAAATGCATGGAGTCACTTGATGTGATAGATTAATAGATCCTACCAAATGGATCAGCAAAAAGCTCTAGCAAGGGAGTTTGGCACCCTGATGCACAGCCATTTATCACATACATACTGTGTATAAACAATCATTATCAAGATTATTTAATGACATTATCTAAACTGTTGAAACTGTTTTTTTAAGGCAGCAACAAGTTACTAGGTTAACATTAATAATCATGAATTTCATAAATGTGTTGCTCCTTTCATTAAGTGAGTACTAAATGACCACAAAGAAAGTTTGTTAAAAGTATGTTTATTAATATAGAAGATTAATAACTCATTTATAGTTCCAAGAAAATTCCAGTCTAACTATTTACAAGCTGTAAGTAAGAGACTGTAATCACTGAGAGTCGTAATGTGCAGTCTAGTACTATCTATTAATAAAGAACAATGTTGCAGTTTATATGCTTCCTCTTAGTTGATTGAAGTTGCTGAACAACTTGTAAACTGTTACAGTGTTACTTCCTTCATAAATATAGCTTTAACTGATTGGTGTCCCTACAAGTTTGCTCCACAGCAGGTGTCTTTTCCACCCTCCTCTCCCTATAGCTATGGGTCAGCAATTTGTTGACTAAAGTTAAGCAAGACAATATCAGAATTTGCTTACCCAAAATGATCTCAACAAATTGAATTAGAAGTGTTGGTACCCAAAACACACTGTTTAAGAGGTATCTGCCACCAAACCCAATACAACGATTTTTTCACTATTATATGCAAATCAGGGATTTTATAAGACTAACCTAAATGGGGCAACTTCTATAATGTAATCAGTTAGGACACTGTTACTTAGGTCTAGATTTTTGAGCCTACTTTATGGAACTTTGTCAGAATCAGAAATATTTCAGCATGGAGTAGCTAACATGATTGAGGGTCTGGAAGGTATTGTGAAAATTATTGATAATATTCTGATTTGGGATGTTACAAGGCAAGAAGATGGTAGCAGGTTGATAAATTTGGACAGGATAAGGTCAGTAGGACTGAAATTAATCAAGCTAAGTGTAACTCTGGTGTTTCATCTTTGAAGTAGGTAAGGCAACCTAATTAGTGCTGATGGGCTACAGCCAAAGGAAGACAAAGTGTATGCAACTGTAAACATACAAATTGCTACAGGTAGACCCTCATTAATGGGTTCTTGGGGGTGGCAAAGTACCTGTCCAAGTTTGTACCACACTTGTCAGATATAACTCTACCTCTAAGAAAGTTGCTTGATGAAAATACAGTCTGGAGTTGGTCTCAGGATCGGGCTAGGAGTTTTCAACTGCTGAGAAAAGGTAGTAACTACTGTACCAGCACTTTAATATTTAGATGTATGCTTGCCAATTACACAACAAGAAGATGAGGGCTCAAAGGGGCTAGAAGTAATGTTACTACAGCAGGTAATCCTGTTGCCCATCTATCAATAACTTTGACAGCTGCACAGAACAAATACATCCATAAAGAGAAAGGATGGGAAATAATATTAAAGCTGATATAGATAGTAAACTTGTATGGATCCTTTTGATAGGCTCATGGGTAGTTAGGCTATTGATAAGTGAGAATCTTAAGAAGCCTAGCCTAACACTACAAGGTATATTTAGCCCTTATATTTTACATACAAATAACCCAGAGATGGGATGAAAAAGAACTTTCTGGAACATTTACATGTTTCCCCTATCCGTAAAGGACAGGAGTGCTAAACCAGGGCTGAATTGGGTCTACTTCCCTTACCCAAATGGCCACATCACCAACTTTCACTTCGCCGAGATGAAAGGACTGACAAACCAGAAGACTGACCTCTGGAACACCGACAGTCCACTTGAGGTAAGTAACTGCTTGGCCATCCTGTTGAACTTTGCCCCTTACCCCCACAGTAGTGTGATCTTGGAGTTGGTATATTATTTAGGGGGGTGTGGGGGGTAAATCCCCCACAAATGGATGAGTTTACTTTTTTTTCATTTTTTTTTTTCGGCATGGCCAAGTGGTTACTTACCTCGAGTTGACTGTCAGTGTTTCGGATGATGGTCTTCTGGTTTGTCTATCCTTTCATCTCGGTGAAGTGAAAGTCGGTGATGTGGACATTCAGGTAAGTGAAGTAGATTCAGCTGAATTTTGATTATCCATCCATTCATCAAAATTATGTTTGAATAAAGTAAGAGAAGTACTTTCCTGTATGTGAAGTGGAAGACGGTACCATAGAAGTGATATTTTCTGTGATACTTACGTATCCCTCTTATATGTTCTATTTATTTTGCAAAAGGGATTGAGATGCCTGGTGAGAGTTTATAGATCAGGAAAGCTTTACAGGAAGTGCTAGCCAGGATACTGAGAATGTTGCTTACTTCAAAAGTATGATGTTGACATGTAGAACAAAGAAGAATAGTTGAAATATACTGCTGGCATGTTGAATAGAGCTGACTTAAGTGAATGTAAAGCGGATCTACTGAAAGATGATGTAGAAGCTTTATAGGTTCTGATACAAATTGCAGTTACAGCTATGAAAATGCAGAAATTGAAAGTTGCCATGGTATGATACTGTAATGCAACTGTTACCTACACCCTTAATGTATAGGTCACCAAATACCGTGAAGAAGCTTCATCCACTGATTAAACTATACTTTGCATTCAGAGAGAAGCTATCCTGTATACAATGCTTTTGTTTATGGTGACAAAGTCATTATTCAATCTTGGCTAAGAAATGAAATGCTTCTGAAAGTCAAAGAATCACATCTGAGCATGTCCAAGTGTTTAAAGAGAAAAATAGATATATTGTATTTGATACATGACAGTAAAGCAGAGGGTACAAGACCATGTACTTTGAGCCACGTATATGAATCAAAACAAGAAGGAAGAGCTGATCCCAGAAGAATACCAGCAGTGTCATGGTTAAAACTGAGAGTTACTCTTTTCCAACTTGGTTTCAGTTTTTTTATTACTATGCTAAATATCTGAAGGTTGCTCATCTTAACAATCCTAATGCTAATTCAGGGATTAATGCACTCAGCTCAACAGTGTCAAGGCACAGCATATCAAAACATGTCAAGTCAAACAATGGCTCATACACATCATGAATTCATTGATTTTTCTAAAGTTTGGGAATTTGAGAATATCACATTGCATCCAAGGTATTCATAGTCTAATGAATAATGATGATTCAAACACTAAGCAATATTTACAAGAAATTTGATGTACCAAGAAAAATGCATTGTTATTTAGCATTACTGGAGCAGAGAAATGCACCACTGTAGGGCAGATAATAGTCTTTCAATGTCTCGTTTATTAATGGGATGAAAGGTTAGAAAAAGGTTTCCTACATCATTTCCATTATTGGTACCATGAAACAAATACCAGAAGCAGATTTGTTTTATAAAGAAAAAAGCAGAAAACAAAATAATCTCATGAACAAAATTACATTAAAATATCCTACACTTCAGCTGTAAAAAAATCTTTACCAAAGTCTCCTAAAACTAAATAGATCTCAGTAACAATCTATCAACTCGTCTCCTTCATACACATTTACTGCAGAGTCACCAAGAGTCAAATCACTTCAAATGTGTATCTCCAAACCCTGTACTTAACAATAATGTTTTAGTCATTCCTCAATCTACAGTTAGACACATAGAGCGTTCACTTATAAAGCTGGACGACAGCAAAAATTTATTTTGGTGTCTTTTGGATGCCATGATCTGATGTCACTAGTACTCTATTGAACTGTTTGACTGACAAAGATGGCTATGACATGATTGTGATCTGTGTGCATTTGAATGACTTGGGATGCAAAACGCAGAGGGGAATGCCGAGAGACATTTTAGAATGCTACAAACGTGACAAATCCAGGCAAGACACTAGAACTGAAAAAATGGTACTTAATGATACTTAAAAAAAGACAATTTTGCTTCAACAACTGGTTAAATAGTTGGTGTCATTCCAGGGGCATCCAGTCTGTGTCAGTATTGGCTAAATTGTTCACCAAGCACAGTCTGCTGTTCTAATTTCAAGGTTTTTACATACTCGCTAAAGCCTTTGTTGCCCTCATAATGCATGTTTTAGTCAGAGTCAAACAAATGGGCATCCATTATTACAAATATGTATATAACATTCAGCTGGATCATATTAAGGTGTTTTTTTTCTTAATGCCAGAAGCCTCAACAACAAATTGCCCAGTCCTAGTAGGGAACTTCATAATTTAGATTGCATCCATGTCTATGTAACTGCTGAGATTTAGATTACATGTAAAGTCAGCACAGGTGCGGCATGCCTAGCCTGGGCTAAGATGGCTGACTAAATTACTTTCTCTCTGTCTGGGTAACAAAGATTCATTTTGGTAATGGGATATCAATATAAATGTATGGAAAGAGTATATATTCCTTGTCTAATCCATGAGAGAGGTGGGTCGACCTGCTAGAGAAATTTTAAAAAGCATCACTAGATGAGTGGGTGTTAATTCTGTTTGAGTGAATCTCTGTAGTGGTGACTGAAATGGAATCATGCAATGTTATTACCGCAAAACAGCAGGAGTAAATTTCTTTATTGCAAACCGAGGTGGTAGAACTGAAAAAAATGTCATCGGAGCTGGAAGAAAATGTTAGTGACTATGAATATCAAATTTCTTTATCGAAGAAGGAGAAGCATTCCTATGGTGAGAAGACTGACGACCTTGAGAACAGGTTGAGTAGGGTAAACATGAAAGTAATATTAGTGCCTGGGACAATGAAGGATGACAATTTATGTGCCTTTTTTGAATATTTGTTTGTCAAACTCTTTCATCTGACTAGTTCCTTAAATTCAAGTATTAAAAGTGCTGACAGAGTTGGAAAGCTGGTCAGAGATAAAATTTATAAAAGACGCATATTGACAGCACTGCAATCAGCAAGAACAAAGAATTGGATAGTACAATTTAGTAAGCATAATGGAGATGTGTTATGGACAAACTATGTCCACATGTGAAAAATACATGGGGGGGTGTATAAAAAACAGTTGCTTGATTGTGGCTATAACACACCCAATGTTTATCCAGCACTGTTGATAGCAGAGAATGAAGTGAAGAAGATTACTCTGCTTCCAACATGAGGCACAGCAATGTATAGAGAGTGTTCAGGTGCAACTGGGATATTTAGGAAAAAGGCAGAGGAAACCCACTGGTCTGAGTGAGAAATGGCATGGAAAATGGTGTGCTCCAAAAATGGCACAGGCCACCAGCATCCCTGAGCACACCGCAGGGACCTCATAATAAAAGACCCTGAGAAAAGACATTTTGTCAAAAGATGATCATCCTGCTGACAAATCCCATGTTAAACACCCTCTCCTTTGTAGCTGAAGAAGAAGGTAACAACTCCAAAGCATCCCACAACTTCATCTGAATAGAGAATGGAGCACACCTGTGCATCAGAAGACCCCCTTCAGTAGTCAGCTTTGAGAAGGAGAATGATCGTTATCTTAAATGGAGTTTTCAGGGAACAAGGAGACATGGGCACTCACTGGACTTTGATATTTTGCCTGTGAAGCATAGTTCCTTCAGTTGGAAACCATGATCAGAGAATCCATCTCATCTGTTTCAGTGGATGAGAGATATTGGCCATCTAAAGGTCTTAAAAATGGATAGAAGAGCAGCAGATGACTAAACATTTATAACTGTGATTAATGTGTACATCTTTGTCATAGTGGGTTGTGGTAGTTTTCCACCTCAGTAAGATTGAGCAACAGTTACTGCAGGAATCTGTTCTGACCTTACTCAGTGTTTATGTATTTGGAATGTTATTAGTTTTCCTGCAACTCTATATAATAAGTTTGAATATGAGTGTGGCTATTATATGTCAATGATGATGAAAGTTTTTTTCTTTTGTAGTTATATTTGTTTTTTGCTTCCTTTTAGATGGCGGGCAGCAATGAATAATGCTGATAGTCTTATTTCTCTAGGTGTAGGTTTTTCTTTGTTTAGTCAAGTTAAATCATTTTTCATTGCATGCTAGGTATGGTGGTGGATTATATCCCTGAGCAATAGCTTAAAATATATGTTTATTCTATGTTGGGGGCTGCACATAGCTGGTAACATTTCATATTGATTTATGCTTTGTCATTTAAGATGCCATCCAAGGAAGAAGTAACTTGTATTCCAGGTAGCAAGATGCTGGGGTAAATTGCCCATACAGGTAAGGCTGATATTATTGTGGCCTTCTCAAAATGTGTTTTTATGTGCTGTCTTGGTGATTGCAGTTTGCTTCTATAATGTGTTGGTGCATGTGCATTGCTCAGAGGATCCAGGATTAAGTTTGAGTTGGGATCTTGATGATATTTATTTCAGAATGGTTATATAATTGGGGGGAGGTGTGTGAAAAGCTCATTTGAAGTCTAAGCAGCCACCAGGATATTTAAGCTTGAGTATTGGGTCTCTGAAGCCCAAGGGAGTGTTCATAGCCGGAGGGACATTCTTGGACTTGAACAATGGGAGGGGGGGTCACTAAAGGGAGGATGATGATAAGATTCATAGATGAGATTGTTCTGTTTCTTCAGAGATAACAATGGAAACAGTAAAGTTTCTGCCATGGAAAGTTGGAGGCAGTACACATCTTACTAAGACAGCTATGATTCAGCATAGAATCAGAGTAGAGAGAGCACAAATAGCTGCCTTGCAGGAGACTAAATCAAAGGTAAAAGAGGTGAGCAAATTTAAATCTAAGGAATATCAAATTGTATATGGGGATCAGAAACATGTAGGAGGGAGGAAAAGAGTGCTACTTATGTTCCATAAGTCGCTGAGTGTGGAAATGCTGAAGGTTTACGATAAGTGATCATGGGAGGTGGCTAACTTGGGAATGGAGATTGAATGAGGAAGAATGGATGACAGGTAATATATACACTCCCATGATGATAAAGGATTTTTTGAGGAATTTTTTGGTAAGTGGCAGAGTGGAATAGACCCCAGTAAGTTTTGTATAATCTGGGATGATTTAAACTTGAATCTTAACAATCAGGCAGATAGACAGTATGGGAAGGTGGATTATCATAAGAAAAGTCAGGCATTGGTTCAAGACTGGCTCAAGACATTTGAATGGTGGTATTATATGGAGACAGTGTCACCGAAAGTCTTTCTGTTTTTCTTTTTCAAGGAATCTCTCTCTCTCTCTCTCTCCCCCTCTCTCTCTCTAATCAAGGAAGTCGCCTTGGCTATATTTTGATCCCAAATCTAGAGAAGCACAGAATACATACACTTCTCTTCCATGAAATAAGTTTGTCAGATCATGCTTCCCTTACTCTGTTAGTTAAAATGGAGGAAAGGGAGGAAAAATTTACAAGCTGGAGATAGACACATTTTTGCTGGACATCCAGTGTTGGTCAAGTAGACCTGAAGGACATCATTCAAGATGTACTTTCAGGAACTCCCCAAGGGGGAGCTGTCGAGTCAGGTATGGTGGGAAGAATGTAAAGAATGGATTGAGGAGGATAACTTAGAGAAACAGACCATGAGAAGGAGATGAAGAAAATAAGAACAGAGTTAAGGGACCTGGAAGAAGCTCAGAAACAAAAAAATATGTCTTGGGGACACAAAATGTGCTCGTAGCTGACATGACGTCCAAGTTAAAAGCTGAATTGGATGTTTTGACAGTAACTAAAGGGGAAGCTGAGTTATTTGGGGGGGGGTTGGTCTTCATAGTGAAGGTAGTCCTAAATGCATGATATGGTTCTTTAGGCACCAGTTCCAAGCATATATTATTCATCAGGAGAAATTCTTAAGGGAGAAGGTAAGCTCAGAAACTTATTTCAAGGTTTCTATGAAGACATCTATTCTACCCAGAGGGGATTCATTGGCCTTTAGGGTAGTTTTGAGTTGCTCAGGCTCAAGCTGTTTGTGAGGTTGATAGAGAGGTGCTCAGGAGTCCTATTTCAGAATGGGAGGTTGAGAAAGCAGTCAGTTCTTTGAAACCTAATAAGGCATCAGGATCAGAGGACCTGCAGGTTGAATTTTATAAATGCCCAGTTATAGAGGTGCCTTGTGTCCCTCAACAAGGATGGTCCTTTTAAGATCTTAGTGTAAAGTGTATGAATTGAGCTATGATTGTGAGGAAGCCCTGCTATAATGTGGATATTTTTGGCCCATCTCTTTAGTTAATGAAAATATGAAAAATTTGGCAAGAATATTCTTGGCCAGGCAGGATTCTGTCTTGCCTGCATTGGTAATGAGTGGTCAATATAGCTTTATAAAAAGTAAAGACATTTTTGATAACTGGTGGGAACTATTATTGTTCTTACATAGAAAAGAACCTGCTCTTGTACCAAATCTGGGCATAACATTTTTTAATGTCAAAAGGCATTTGATTCGGTTAGTTGGGAATTCATTTTTCAAATGTTGCAGGCACGAAATTATGGGCAATAGTTTATTGGCTGGGTATGGAAATTATACCAGGCTCCCATATTTATGTTTTTTCTGAATGGGAGTCTTTTCCAAAGTGGAAGCATAGGGAGAGGAACGAGGAAAGGCTGCCCTTTGCCACCTGCCCTATTTGTCTTGTAATGGAAGAACTGGCCTTCAGGGTAAGAGTGTTTCTTATGTTTAATGGAGATAAGGAGGAGATTTGTGGAACTTTTCTTGTGTTTGCAGATGATTATGTCTTACTTAGGATGAACATAGTTCAAGTTTTGGAGGGGGTTGAAGGCATTTTTCATAGTTTTAGTCAAGTATTCGGCTTATTTTGCAAACACTCTAAATTTGTCTATATCCCTTGTGGGGACAAAGGAAATAGGGGAGAAGGTTATTTTGTGTGGCATTGTGAAAAAAAGGCTGCCTATCTTGGTCTGTTAGTGTAGAATACTCTACAAGATACCGTTGAGGTTAATTTAGGTGAATTAAGAGTGAAGGTCTCCAATCTTCTCCATAAGGTGCAGGTGTTTCAGACAGTTACTGGAAAAGCTAGGGCAATTCAAATGATGATCTTACAGCATATACTGTATTTCTGTAGGAAATCGCCATATAGCTGAAACACCTGATGTTCATAAGGGCCATTTGCATATATCACATGTGCCTCTGTTACAGGAGGTTTGGGAGGTCACTCATTGGAATTAATATTCTGTTACAAATTTTTTTATGTTAAGTATTGACTGGAGCTTCTCTCCTCAGGCCTCTACTGAAAATAGGTTCCATCCCAGTCAGACCCTCTGGGTAAACAAATAAAATATTTAAAATCCAGTGAATTCTTTACTGAATTGATGCCATCTGCCTTCCATGATACTGCTAAGACTGAGGAGTGTGAGAGTAAAGCAGAACGGTTATTGCCTAAATTTAAAAAAAAAAAAAAAAACACTTTGATATCAGGACTGTGCATAGTTGTAATTAAGTAAATAAAACCTAGTTCATCGGGCTTTTATAATATATAATAGTTCAATTACTCACTAGCTATAGTTATAAAGTTAGTTTATTGAATCAATGTATAGTTGCATGTACCATATATTATTAGCCATAGAAAAACATCACTGCTTTCTCATAAAGGCAATATCACATAACCAGTATGTGATACAATGTACATTTAATAGTACAACTTGTTCAGTTCGGAGTCATGTGACAATGAGTGCTAAGACTCGTGAGCAAAGGCTTAAGCTAATAGTGACACTCTGTGCATATCTGTCTTGTGTTTCTTTAAGCTGCTATATATGTGCTCTGTGCATATGTGTATTGCATTTCTCTTCCATACCTCGCTTCCATACTACTCAAATCTTTTTCATTGCTGATCTGGCATCCTGTATTAGCTCACTGAATGTTTGTTGCTTTAAGATCTCAATCAATTTACTCTCAAGCTCTCCCATTCTGCTCTGGACTAATTCAGAATTTGGAAAGAAGCCTCAGCAGTATTACTCTCATCCTTCAATTGCATACCTCCCAGCTGACCAAATTTTTGCCTCGCATTTCTGGTATGCTCCTCATAATATTTGTGGTTTTCTGGCAAATTACTGAGGATTGAAGTCACTAAATAATGACTCACACTTGAGTTTTAGACTGTATATCATTCAGAAAATGTATGGTGATACAAATCTGTTATTCTAGCGACTTCCTACATTTATAAGTGCAATGTTTAAAATCTGTTCCTATTTTTTGGCCTTTGCCCCCACATTATTTAAGCCTTGACCAGATTTCCTGGGGTAAGAGGTTGAGCGGTACGTTCCAATGGCACTCCTTAAGCAGTTACTTCTTCGGTCTTTCATCCTCTGCTCCTCATGACTGCAACTGACGCACTGTATTGCTTCACACATACTTCACCCCATGTTCTAAGTTAACTGGTGGGTTGTAAACCACATGTTTTGACCTTGCTCACTTCTCTCATTTTGATAATTTCTGAACAATACGTATCCCTGCATCTCCACGTCTCATTGATTCCTGTTGCTGTTCCATATTTCAGACAAACCTGCAATGCTCCCCATTACCGCCTGTAAATCCAGCTCTTCCTACCTACACCTGCATTGTATAATAATACAACACAACAATCTTCTGAAACATACTTGCGTGTTTCTTTGCTATGTTTTGTAACCATTTTTTCCCTTTTATTTACTGTCTGAATACTTGCACTCTTCTTTTGCATACATGACTACACATCTCCTTGTCCATGTTAAAGTGAGCAGTTCAGATACACCTTTTAAACAACCTCAAACCACTATTCTTCATCCTCAAACACTTATCGAGTAACACAAGTGGGAAAAACAATCTAAACATCATTCACATTAACACTGTGGGATATAGACTAGTGCCCTAGAAAGTTACAAAAAGGCATGTAAGGGAGATGGAGATAATGCTGCTATTTAGAAATATGAGGCTGAAAATAATGGCAAAATATAGGCTATTTAAGATGCACACAAGATGTCATTAACATGTGTTAGAGGCAGGTACATACAAATATAAGGACAAATATGTGCTCCACAGCTAAAATGTGTGATTAACCGGAAAGGAGATAGACATATGGAACTTACAATCAAAGTTATATAGGACAACAAATTTTGGAGGCCCTAAAATATCATGGTACATATGCCAATGTATGAAGACGATTTTACTGCTATAATGACAGTCATATGTTTAGTGCACAAACATGGCATTGTAGTCCAATGCTCCTGGCCACATAAATGACCAGATTCATAAAGGTTACTACAAGGTTTATAAAGTATTCATTGGCATATAATTAGTTTATTATGAAGCACAGCCACAGAACTAATATATCTATGTTAATAGATCACAACAATAGTTATCTGACCCTGTACCAACAAATATAACATTTGTTGATGTTTACATATCCACCAGAGAGCTACAGAGTTCTAGCAGTTATCACAGGGGACTAATTCTATGAGCTGTCAGTCAACTACTTCTTAGTTTTTGTGGTTTGATTCTCTTAGCCTCCAATCCCTCCATTTGTCTAGTGTGCTACTCTTAGCAAATGATTTAAATATGCAGTGCTCTGGGACATTTGGGAAGCATCTAGGCTGCTCATTTGTTTCCGGGACTGTGTGCCTAGTAACTAGATTTGAGCTTTCCAATCTTGAAGTTATAAATGCAGCTCAAAGTAAACAATAAAACATTCTACTGTATGTAGATTTTAAAAAAAAGTATCATGGTTGCTCAATATGAATGGGTGTGTTTCGTACATTTAATTGAACATCAGGGTACCTACGCAGGTTTGATATTGTCAAGGATAAGAAATAGACTCAAGGATGCAGAAAGAACTCCAGCACTAGCAGTAAGGGTTGCAGTAAAAAAATCCCTGTTTCTACAATGCAGTATTTTCTAATTCACAGACACATTAGCCACAATGAGGAAAGACCTCATTATTAGTTAATCTGCATGTCTATAAATCACCCTTAACTACCACTAGTGGTAATCAGCAGTTTCCTGCAGAACTTAACACTGCCAGACCATGCATCGTGTTGGGACCAGCAGCCCCCCACTCCATATTCACTCTTCCACACACGTGCACACATTCAAATACACGCACACACCAAACCACCAGTGTGACCGAACAATGAAGAAAACCACCAGCAACTAGCTAAAATCACAGTTTAATATCACTTTCATCTCAAAAGACTTCTTCAGTATGAAATAAAATGCACAAAGCAGCATCTCCTTATATATCAAATCATAATAATTACCTAATAAAACAATCAATTACTTAAAGTGCTCTAGCAAAAGGAATACAGTCATTTAAAGGCACACATCTAATAACAGAACATAGGCAGTTCATTTTAAAATCTTCAGTCTTCTATTCTTCAGAAAACATTTAATATTCACTGAGTCATTAATACCAGGTTTTTTGTCAGCCCCTAACCTGAGCTGCCGCATAGTTTCTCTTTGTTCCAGTTGGTCCTTATAGGACCACCCCCCCCTTATATTTCTAACTACATGTTCCAAGACAGTAAATAGAAATTTTTAAAAACCACTACATGTAATGGAATGTTTAAATAGAGCATTGTTGATATTCATTGTTCTAATACAATAATAGTGCTCTTTAATTCTTTTACTAAGAGGTTGTGTGGACATACCTACATAAAATTCATTGCACACAGAACAAACAGCAAGATAGACTATGCCACTAGTATTGCAATTTTATACACCATCAATAGAAAGTGTCCTGTTCAAACAGGGTAAATCAATATAGGGTCCCTCTAAAATAAAACGACATGAAGAACAAAAAACACATTTATACATCCCCTTACAGCACCTGCTGTTGTCAGGGGTACTTTTATATATGGAGTCAAATTTTAAACATTTTTTTAAATAGTCAGTGTTTTTATATACAAAATTAGGTCTATCACCTACAACTTGTATTAGTTTGCTATTTCCACATAAGATGTTCCAGTTTCTAGTAATAATAGTCCTGATGTTGAATGCATCAACAGACATATCCAAAATACAAGAGGTGCCAAAAGTACTTGTGTTAGTGTTATTAGAACTTAAATTGTTAGCACCTGTGACTCCATGTGGCTTATTTGTAATAGTAGTAAAACCATTTTTCAAAATCGGTGGAAAATCAGTAGTCCTCCTTGTTCTAATTTCGTTAGCTAGTTTACCAAGTAAATCTGAGGGGTAACCTCTAACCAAAAACATATTCTGTATAAAGCTGACTTCTGATTCAAAATCAGCTTCTTCAGAAATCATTCGTGAAGCACAAATAAACTGACCCTTCGGTATGTTACTTTTCATAAAAACAGGATGGTTGCTCAAATAATGCAAATAACTGTTAACAAAAGTCTCCTCCCTATGCATTCCACTCATGAAACAATTATTAGAAGTATCCCAAGTCAGGGTAACATCCAAAAAATACACTGATAGCCCAGCATTCCCCAATACAAATTTTAAAAATCACTGGAATTATTAATACTATCACAAAAAGAATAAACCTGGTCTCTGCCACCTTCCAGGATAAAAAACAAATCATCCAGATATCTGCCATAAAAAGCTACATGCTGTTGTTCCATAATAGGTCTAAGAACACTATGCTCCCACCACCCAAGAACTAGACTGGCATAAGCTGAGGCCACAGCGGACACCATAGCTACCTCTCTTAGCTGCTTGTAAATTTTCTTGTTAAATAGAAAATAATTGTTATTAAGCACTAGTTCTATTGCTTGTCTTTTCCCAGGTAGGGGTCACCACAGCAGAACTCTGGTATGCTAATGACTGGCAGTAGATTTTTAGGGTGCTGAGTTGCCAGCCTGATGCCCAAACTTCAGCAAAGGCATGCCCATTCACACATGTCTTTTGGAGGCCATTGGACCATGGGGAGGACATGCCGACTCCACACAGAAGGCACTGCAGCCAAGAATTGAACAGGAGAACTTCTCGCGGTGAGGCAACGATGCTACTGCTGTACCACTATGGTTTGCATTAGCTCTATTAAGGTGCATAAAACAAATATGCTGTCAGAATAAAGGTGGGCTACATTTCCCAAGAACTTTCTAACAAAATCAACCCCTTGGTCATGGGGGATACTCGTAAACAATGATTAGACATCCACTGTAAACAAAATGTTCTTCTTAGAATCAAAGGAATATACAGAACTAAAAGTCCTAATCACATCCAAAAAATGCCATGAGTCCTTAATAAATTAACCTAATTTTTGGACTATTGGATTTAACATATAGTCAACTACTAAAGAAATACCTTCTGTGACTGAATTAGGTGAAGATACTATGGGTCTAAATGGGGGGTTGTCAAGATATTTGTGAATTTTGGGGATACCAAACATGGTCCCCAAAAGTGGATGTTCAACTAACATAACATCATACATGTCATTAGTAATATACCAATTGACACACAGATCATATAAAATAGAATGTATACTGTGATATGCCTTAAAAACCAGCTATTGACTAACTAATGAATATTCAGTCTCAGTACTTAGCATATTAATAATTCCATTGATTTTTTTTTAATTTGTATTAGGGAATGCTGGGTTATCAGTGCATTTTTCAGATGTTACTCTGACTTGGGATACTTCTAATAATTGTTTCACAAGTGGAATACATAGGAAGGAGACTTTTGTTAACAGTTATTTGCATTATTTGAGCAACCATCCTGTTTTTATGAAAAATAACATACCGAAGGGTCAGTTTATTCGTGCTTCACAAATGATTTCTGAAGAAGCTGATTTTGAATCAGAAGTTAGCTTTATACAGAATATGTTTTTGGTTAGAGGTTACCCCTCAGATTTACTTGGTAAACTAGCTAATGAAATTAGAACAAGAAGGGCTTCTGATTTTCCACCAGTTTTGAAAAATGGTTTTCCTACTATTACAAATAAGCCACATGGAGTCATACGTGTTAACAATTTAAGTTCTAACAAGACCAACACAAATACTTTTGGTACTTCTTGTATTTTGGATATGCCTATTGATACATTTAACATCATGTCTGTTATTACTAGAAACTAGAACATCTTATGTGGAAATAGCAAATTAATTCAAGTTGTAGGTGATAGACCTAATTTTGTATATATAAAAAACTGACTGTTTAAAAAAATGTTTACAGTTTGACTCCATATATAAAAGTACCCCTGACAACAGCAGATGCTGTAAGGGGATGTATAAATGTGGATTTTGTTCTTCATGTCGTTTTATTTTAGATGGACCCTATATTAATCTACCCTGATTGAACAGGACACTTTCCATTGATGGTGTATACAATTGTAATACTAGTGGCATAGTCTTTCTTGCTGTTTGTTCTGTGTGCAATTAATTTTATGTAGGTATGTCCAGATGACCACTTAGTGAAATAATTAAAGAGCACTATTATTGTATTAGAACTAAGAATATCAACAATGCTCTATTTAAACATTTCATTACATGTAGTGGTTTTAAAAAGTTACTGTTTGCTGGTTTGGAACATATAGTTAGAAATATAAGGGGGGGGGGTCCTATAAGGACCAACTGGAACAAAGAGAAACTATGCAGCAGCTTAGGTTAGGGGCTGACAAAAAACCTGGTATTAATGACTCAGTGAATCTTAAATGTTTTCTGAAGAATAGAAGACTGAAGATTTTAAAATGAGGTGTCTGTTATGTTATTAGATGTGTGCCTTTAAAATGACTGTATTCCTTTTGCTAGTACACTTAAGTAATTAGGTTCATAGGTTCATAGGTAGGTACTAGGCTATCTGCCTGAAGGCATTTATAAGCCTAGCCAGACTGTGTTGGCTTTCTCCACCCCCTTAGATTAGTTACCTGTGCCTCTGTACTGATTGTTTTATTAGGTCATTATTTTTGATTTGATATATAAGTAGATGCTATTATGTGCATTTTATTTCATACTGAAGAAGTCTTTTGAGATGAAAATGATATTAAACTGTTTCTCACTAGTTGGTGGTGGTTTCCTTCATTGTTCGTTCAGACTGGTGGTTTGCTTTTTATTAGTTTTTGCTGCTGCTTCATCCTTGGGACTGTTGTTTTTCTCACAAACACAAACGCATACACACACACACACACACACACACACACACACACACACACACACACACACACACACACACACACACACATACACAAAACATACCCTACACCTGTCCCTAAATTTTTAGAATGTCCCTGATGTCTCATTTGTTTTTCATGCTCTCAAAAATCATGGATGATTACAGTCATTCAGTATGTGTGAACCTATACATACATAGTGCAAACATTTGGACAGCTATAACAAGCTGAAACAGGACATTGTCAACAGATAAAGTATTCACAAGTTGCAGTCCATAGTGATGACAGTAAACACACTGATTACACTCTTTGGAACAGAGACAACTGTATAATATATCTTAGGCAATAATATATTTAATCTTTGTCTAAGAAATTGATTTTACTAATTTCTTCTTTCTAAACATAGTCAAACTATGGTGGTGATGGAAGGAGGGAGGCACTAGTTCAGCCTGGAGTAGTGCAGGAACAGAGCCAGCTTTTATTTAGGTAGTTTTTTTAGTACTTGTTTGATGAGAGGTTAGAGGTAGATCTAATTTACAGAGGGATAGAATTCCATTTTTAGTGACAGAGTATGAGTAGATACTTTGACCAGAGCATGTGTAGGGTTTATATATATGGTGCGAAGATCATGTTCATTAGACTGAAGTAGTCTATTAGGATAATAGGAATGGAGAAATGGAGTAAAAGCAAGGCAGTCATTAGCTTTATGAATAATGCTGTGTGTGGTTCATAGGATCATAGGAAGTTGGTAGGCTATTAGCCCTGAGTCCCTTATAAGCCTAGTTAAGAGTTTAGCTCATGTTTAGACAAGTCTTCACCTAAAGCCCCTGTCCAGCAGGGACATGGGTTGAATCCCAGGGGTGTATTTTCCCATCCAGTTATCCAGCTTGCACTTGAAAAGGGATAATGAGGTACTCTGCTTGACGTAGACAGGGAGTCTATTTCACAGAGAGGGGAGTCTCTGGGACACAAATCTATCCTGCCAACAAGTCCTATTAATGTCACAGACCAGGTTGAGGTTGTGTGTGCATGTTACTCGAGTGGAGCTTGACTTGCAGATAAGCAGCAGTCCCATCAAGGTGGGGTCTGAGATTGCTTTGTATGCCAGACAGAGGTCACCTCTGAGAAGTCTGTATGAAACTGAGTAGAGGGACAGGGTTTTTAGCCTATCTGTGTAAGGAAGATGTTTGAGGCCCTGGATTCTTCTGGTGAGGAACCTTTGTGGTCTCTCCAGTTGCTGGATGTGCTTTGCGAGGTACATGCCAAAGGGGGCATTGTACTCAATAACTGGCCTTATAAGAGAAGAATACAGGGATGTTATGACCTCCTTGTCCCTGGATGAAATTATTTATTTTATTTTATTTTACATTTGTTGACCGGGCTAGTCTAACTGGATACATGTCCATTTTCAGTAGAGGCCCGAGGAGATAAGCTCCAATACAGATAAATAAAAAGCTTAGTAATCAATATATAAAATAAGACTAAAAGAAAAAAAAATCATATAAAACTAGCAGATTTCAGGTACGTAAACACAAAAAATAATAGGAAAGATAACTAAATAGCAGAATTAATTATATATAAAGAGAAAAAAAAACAATATTGCCAGTTAAACATATTATTCTGTGAAGATAAACAATAAATCTTGTAGTGCCAGAATGCTTGTACTATACAGTCTGCAGTTATAGGTCATTTATAAATAGAAAGACTAAGGTCTAGAGGGGAGGCAGGAAAAGTATATACATAATGTAACAGGAAGAAAAACAAGTATATTTCTCAGTAGGAAATGTAAAGGGAGATTCTGCATAGTGAAGTTTGGGAGGAAAATAGAATTTATAGGGATAAAATATGTACTAATTTCTGAGTAGCGAAGGCTAGGCAGAGTTTAGTTTAATTAGATAGATAGTTGCCTAGTCAGGTTTAGTACAGGGGCACAACCAGTGTGTTCTAAGGAAGGGTTTTAGTCTATTTTTGAAGAGTGATAGAGAGGGAAGAGAGGAGAGGTCACTGGGGAGAAGATTCCAGGTTTTTCCAACAGCATTGGAGAAGAGAGATTCGCCAGCTTTGTTGTTAGGTTTAGAAATGTACAAAAGAGTTTTGTGAGAAGAACGCAGTGATTTCAGGTTTGTGTATGGAGTGATGAGGGTAGATAGACTAGGAGTGCAGGAAGGTTTATACAGAGTTTTATGAGCGATGGTTAGTTGATGGAATTTAATCAAGTTTTGTAGTTCCAGCCATCCCAGCTGCTTTATATTTAAGCAGTGGTGGGTTCTGTAAGGGTTACTTGTTGCGAATCTAGCAATATTATTGTAGGAAGTTTCCAGTTTGCTGAGGTTATTTTTTGAAAGGTTAGTAAAAATAGCTGAGGCATAAAGGAAGGTAGAGATTAGATGTGTATGGGCTATAGTTGTTCTAGTTGTGGGAGAAAGGTATGATTTAATTCTGTAGAGGGAGCCAAGTTTTTTGTTGACAGTTTTTATTGTGTTGTTGATATGGATGTCAAAGCTCAAGTTGTTATCAATGGTGATTCCCAGTAGTTTGGTAGAAGTGTCAGGTGATATGATGGTGCCGTTAGTGGATATAACTGAGAAATCAAGTGGAGAGGACTTGTGGGTGGTGGGGTTAAAGAGGAGGAGTTTAGTTTTTTTGGGGTACAGAAGAAGACAACGTTATGTAAACCATAGTTCAACTGTGTTAAATACTTTCTGGGTATGAGATAGAAGTTCAGATGTGGATTTGGCTGAGCATATAAGTGTCGAGTCATCAGCATATTGTATGCATGTGGCTTGGGGGATGGCTAGATGAAGGTCATTAATAAATATTGAGAAGAGGAGAGGTCCAAGTATAGACCCTTGAGGGACACCCAGTGAAACTGGTTGGGGTTGAAAGATTCTTATGCCAAATAACTGCCTGTTGTCTTTTATCTAGGTAGGACTGGAACCATTTTATAGAAGGTGCATCAAATTATAGTGATTCTAGTATGTTGAGGAGAATCTGATGATTGACCATGTCGAATGCTTTGGACAGGTCAATGAATAGTGCTGAGGATAGGTTATTAAGATTACGATTTTTGTTAATATAATCTGTAAAGGAAAGGAGGGCAGTGGTAGTGCTGTGTGAAGGTCTGAAACCATGTTGACAGCTGGAAAGTAAGTTATTTTGTGTTAAGTGGTCAAGTAATTGCCTATGGATACATTTCTCCATGATCTTTGCTAGAGGGGAGAGAAGGGCAATCGGACGGTAGTTGGAGAGCTCATTAGAGTTTCCGCCTTTATGGAGAGGGATAATATGAGAGACTTTCCATAGGCTAAGTATGTGACCTTCGGTAATCGTCCTATTGATCAGAATGGAAACAGGACAAAATGGAAACCCATACTCCCAATCCTAAATCTGTCAAAAATATCAGATCCAAAAAGAACTTTAACCCTGAGCTATTCGAAAATGAACTAAGAACATGCAATTGGTCTCCCTTAAAATACCTCCCTTTAGAGGAAGCCATCAAGTACTTTAACTCTAAATTTCTGGCTATTCTTAACCAACATGCTCCAACCAGATTAATTAGAGTCAAAACCAACTCTGCCCCGTGGCTTTCAAAAGCAACCAAAGACAAAATGTACCTTAGAAATAAACACTGGGCCAAATGGAGAATGACTAAAAACCCTGTTGACCAACAAACCTTTAGACAGTTAAGAAATGACACTAAGAAAGCTATACTATCTGATAAAAAAAAATACTACCTACAATTCCAAAAAACTAATCAAAACAACCCTCAAAAATTCTGGACTAGCATTAACCAACTACTCCAACCAGGTCAATCCACCACACCAAACCCTCAAGACACTGACCATACTAACCCCATAAATACAGCCAATACTTTCAATACCTTCTTTACAAATACTATCCAAACACTGGCTAGTCAGCTATCACCCAATAGCTTCACAATACCCACCTATAACTCTACCTCACCCCCTCCTTTTCATTTACAACCTGTCCCAACTACTTGCATCCAATCCCTCATACAAAAACTAAAACCATGCTGTCCCTCTGCAGATCAACTACCTGCCGATTTTCTACAGCTATCAGCCAAACTAAAACCATGCTGTCCCTCTGCAGATCAACTACCTGCCGATTTTCTACAGCTATCAGCTTATGAGGTGGGCCATGTAGAAAGCTTTCCGTACAATGGAAACAACATGGTGGTCAAAAGACAGGTTGCTATCAACCTGGGTGCCCAAATTCCTCATGATTGATTGCATGCTTAGGACATTGTTATTAATGTCATAATATGTGGGGGCATCACTTTCCTCAAAGGGGATGATTATGCATTTTTTGGAATTCAGCTTGAGGCCATGTTTCTGGCACCAGTCATTTGTTTGGGTGAGACCTTCTTGGAGGACATCCACATTACTTGGGGAATTGATGACCATGCCCAGTTTACAGTCATCAGCAAACTTGGTCAGCCATAGCCCACTGGTTTTGGCCTGCACCTCAGAGAAGTATATCCCGAATAAGAGAGGGCCCAAGACTGATCCCTGGGGTACACTGCTCATTACAGGTCTACTGCTTGTGGTGGCTTCCCCTATTTAGATTAGGTGGATTCTATCAATGAGCCAGTTTGCTACTCATCTGGTAACATATGGATTGATGCCTAGTTGAGAGAGTTTATCTATTATGCCTGAGTGGGGAATAGTGTCGAAGACTTTCCAGGTCAAGGTAGGCGGTGTGCACCACCTTCCCCTCATCCATGGCTTTAGTGACTGTCTCAAAGAAGTCGACCAGATTTAATAGACATGACCTCCCCTTGACAAAGCCAAACTGTGTGGGGTTGAGTGTTTGGAGGTTGCCAATGTCACTCTTAATGAGGTCCATGATTATTCATTCCATGGCCTTGCAGATCAGGCTAGTTAAGCTGATGGGTTTATAATTTCCCAGATTGGTGGATGCTCCACCTTTGTGTAAAGGGATGACAGTGGCTGTCTTCCACTTGGCTGGGACAAAGCTGATACTCAGGCTTTGGTTGAATAGGATGCCTAATGGTGCTGCAAGTTTAGCTCATGTAGGATGCAGCCTGGGATATTATCAGGTCCCATGGAGGCTGTATTTTTTGCCGTTGAGACGGAGCCAATGACCTGTTTCCTAGAGATAGGGGGAGGGGGCAAGTACTAGGGATGTCCTGATTTACTGATGGGGGTGACAGAAGGGTGAAGTTTTCAGTGAATCCATCAGTTAGTAGGTTGGCTATATCTACAGCATTTGTGTATGTGGTGTCCTTTACCACCAGTTCTGATTAGATCTGGGTGCTTCCTTTGAGATTGCGGACATATGTGAATAAGGCCTTATGATTGTCTTTAGTAGATGTGGCCAATTTGGACTCAAAGTTGGCTTTACACGATTTCACTAGTGCTCTTATTTGCTTGTTCAGGCTAAGGAGAGGTTGCTTCCAATTGGGCACCTGCTCCTTCTTGGTCCTGGACAGCATTTTTTTCCTTTTGTTATATAGTTTATTTATTGCAGATGTCCACCAGACAGGTTTACTCTTCCTTGCGGAAAATGATTTTTGCCCAGTCAGGTATTCCTGATTTCATGCTTCTATATAAGTGCTTGTGTAGTACTTTGGTGTAGATTTGAGCATTGGTGCCAGTTTCAACAGAGGGGGTAGGGGGATGTGACATTGTTTATACCATCCTTCAGGAGGTTGTAATCAGCTTTGGAGAAGTTTTTTTGTTTGACCCTCGCTAGAGTGGGGTCAGGGGAGATGCTGACTTCAAAAGTGACCGCATTATGGTCGGATCTTACCAGGGGGGATGATAATGTAGGGGTGCTGCAGTGGGTAGTCATGTTGGTTAATACCAAGTCCAAGATATTATCACCTCTTGTGGGGGTATTGACTAGCTGTTCCAAGGCATTTGCATTGATAAAATTGAGGAATCTCTGGGCATTTGCATTCTGGCTAGAGTAGTTTTTCCAGTTCATGGTTGGGTAGTTAAATTCACCCATGATCAGGGTAAAGAGTTGAATCTTGACAGATTTGAAGAGGTCCAGATAGGTGGAGTGGGCATCTTAAGTCAAATTTTGAGGCCTGTAGCTAGCTATGATTTGAATAGGGGTCTTGTCAATGGTTAACTGCACCTGAAGTGTCTCCTGTGCATCATTCTGTTTGACCAGCCAGGAGGTGTGTGGGTCTTTAATTTATATTGAAACTCCACCTCCTTTGGCTTTGTTGCCCACAGTTTGGGGTCTGAATGTATGATACGATGAGTAACCAGGTAAGGCTGGGGTGCTCTCCTCAGCTTTGAACGAGGTTTATGTGGCTGCACAAATGTTAGCATCATCGAGGGTTAAGAATGCTTGCAACGGTTCATAAGTAAGTACTAGGATAGCTGCCTTTGTGGGCCATTTTATGCTTATCAAAGTTTCCTCAAAGGTGAAAATCAAAGCTTTGTCATGTGTCTGTGAGGTAAACACCTTAACCAGTATGCCAGCCCTTGTGGGGATAAACTGTATGTAAGTTAAGTGGTAACGCAATGTGAGCCAGTTCAAAGCCTTAAGGGCAATATTGTGCTTGCTGTGGTATTATTTTTTGTGGCAGTTTTTGCAGCCTTATTATAGCATGCCTCCAGCTTAGTTTTAACTATAGACTGAAGGTTGGTTAGCATAGGTGAATTATATAAGAAAGAGGGGAGAAGGTATGTAGTGCCAAGACTGGATTTGGTGGTGTTGTTAATGGCGTTTTTATGCCTGTAGAGCATTCCTAATGTTTGGTGAGTCTTTTTTATGCTATTTTGACCATACAGGTCAAATTTAAGGTTATCATCTACAATTACTCAAAGAAGTTTTGTATGGGAGAGTACTTCAATTTTAGTTTGTTTAGTGAAACAAAAATTGAAATTTGCTTTATCAGGTGTTTGTGATTTGGGAGAAAAAACAGCAACTTTATTTTTTCAGGGTAAAGTAGTAGCTGAGCATTATGGAGCCATTTCTCATCTGAGAAAATGCTTCTTGTATGACATGGAGTAACTGAGGCAAGTTATTAGATGCACGTATAAGTGCAGAATCATCAGTATATTATATAAGACAGGTTGGACATAAGAAAGTATAGGACTCCTTGATAAAGATATTAAAGAGTTGAGAACCAAGAATAGAGCCTTGGGGTACAATAGTGTAAACTTGCAGGTATGTCTCTTTTACAGACTGGAGACTGTCAGTTAAACAGGTGTTGAACCACAGTAAGGAAGAAAGGGATAGTCCAAGTTGAAACAGTTTATACAGAGGTTTAGGGTAATAAACTGTTTTAAAGGCTTTTTACATGTTAAGAAATAAGGAAGAACCAGTCTAATGTTCATCCAGCCTTGATCCAGAAGCCTCCCTCCATATGGATGCACTGAATCCCTCTCATCTCTCCCCAAATTTACAGGATGATCCTGTTGTTGCCTAGATAGGTGCCCTGTATCTCTGTCTCATAACTCACAAAGTGTTGCTGTCTTAATGTCTGAGATCCGCATTATATTGGGGAAAAAAAACGTGTACTGGTAATTTATTGTTTGGCTTCCTAGTTTAACGCTGCTTTTTTGTGGAAGGGTGCAGTGTTCAAAGCCCCTCCCCAATTCTATATTAATTTTATATTTTTAATTTATGTAATGCTATTTCTGGTGTCTAGAGGTGGCACAGTGGACTAATATCCTCTGTCAGAGGTGGGTGGGTGCAAAGTCTAAAACTATTTTAGTGTTTTTACAGGATGCTACTGATAGTATACCTGGTGATTACTGTTCCCTGCAGTATCGCTGGTGATTAGTGTCATACCTCTCTACCTCTTAGTACAAAAAATCTGGACAAAGTCTGACAAAATGTGGGGGGGGGGGGCAAAGGCCCAAAAATAGGGATATATTTTAAATATTGCTGTTATAAACTTAGTAAGTTGTTAGGATAACAGGATTTGTTTTAACATACATTTTCTTAAGAATTTGAAGTCTGAAACTCAAAATGTATGTCATTATTTTATGACTTCAATCCTCAGATTATCCCAGTGATTGCCAGAAAACCACACATTTTATAATGAACAGGCCAAAAATATGAGACAAAAATCTGAACAGTCTGCGAAAATCTGTACAGTTGAGAGGTATGTAGTGTTCATAGCCTCCTGTCAATATCATTTTTATAAGTGATATTCAGGCATGATAGGCAGAATATACCTGATGGCTAGTCCCACCTGTCCACCCACTGCTCATATCTTTACAGTTATCCCTGGTCTTTAGTGGTCCACCCAACCCATGATTTTACAGTTATCACTGATGTCTAGTGGTCTCCCCAAATATTAAAGAATTTTCTCATTAGTCTGGCTGGATATGAAAGTACAACAGTCCCCCAAACCTACCAACACACACACACACACACACACACACACACACACACACACACACACACAGCACCCCCATCCAATCACACTCACATACACATTCAACCATTCGTTCTAACACATACACACATACATAGAAACCTACCCTATCCCCTAACTAACCCCCATACTGCAACCTTCTAAGCAGGTACACTCTTACACAAACACTAACACATGCAGCCCCATACACATACACATTAGCACAAACACTACCGCTCCATTAAACTCTATCCTGCATTTACTTCGACCATGAAGGATGAACACAAATGTTTGGCTGAGTTCATTAATATGAGTGGCTCTGTTCATGGTTTAAACAGCTTATGCATATCCCCCAGAATGCCTCATTAGCATCTAACATGGCCAGAGAGACAGCCTATCATGGTGCTGTGCATCTTTATACTAAAATAATGAGATAGGACTGTCTCTGACAATAGAAAGGTGTTCACCTCACAGAGACTACTAATAGGTCTCACAGAATATTTAATATGTAATTGTTGAGTTTCAGACTCAACATGCTCTTGAACATGAATCCATAGAGTTATATATGCTATCATACATATATATATGCTATCATACATAGAAAAAATGTGCTTATATGTCAAGTAATTACCAGGATTGTGTTCTGTCATTGTGTCACATTTGTAGCAGTGCTGAAAGATGTCATACAAAATAAAGGTAGTCAGTCCTCAAAATAGCCACTCTGTATCACAGATGGATAACTGCGGATCGCTTCACATCTTTCTTTTGAAAATGAATCTCAAAGAAATGCATTTAACATCTTAGAACATAATACTCTGTGGATATATGCAACATGATTGTTATATTTTTCTTCTCACTGGGCAGCAGATTGATAAAACCACAAAAGCTTAACTTATGCATTTGAATTGCAAAATATATCTTCTTTGCTTCTGTAAAAAATGAAGTGTTAAAAATTATATATTGTCAATACATGACAGACAGAGACAACAATCAAAACTGATTTCAGATGTATGCAGTTCTGACTGAATAACGGGCCTGATTCCAGCCAAATGTCTCTTTAAATAAAGATTAGAACTGACAACTCAAAAATATTAAATGTTTATATTTGATCAAACTGCAGTAAATAATGTATGTACCTATTATGAACAGCAGAGGAAGTTATGAACACAACGGCTGCTAAAATTCATTTGTTATACTTAACCACCTTAACTGTCACAGAGGTTTAACACTGATAAACTGTTCCATGCAAATCATTGTATAGCTATCAAAACTGCTGACAGTAACTTAATGAATAATTTAATATCAGCTTTCATTTAATAAATACTTATAATGCTGGGCGCTATTAAAATCAAGTAAGAAATTAAGAATTTAAAACTTTAAAGTGAAAGAATTGTTACTTCTTTTATAGACAGAACAGTTGTTATCCTGTACAGAAACATCAGATATTATCATTTGAATTTATTACTCAACAATCATGTTTTTATACTGCAACTTGCAAGCAAAATGCATGTATTCATTATTGACACTACTATGCTCTAGACAACTATTTAACTCAGGAATAATAAAGGATACTCAACCCATTATGTGTATTATGAAAAGTGTTTGCAGCTTTGCCATGAAAACATTTACAACTCACCACAGTTCCTACCATGGACAGACTCTTTGCAAATAATGTGATATACACATGTATGGCACAGTCTTAATAATTAGGGAACAACTCTTAAAATACCTGAGATTTTTGACCCCTACCCTAGAAATGCTATGAACACAGAGGACATGTATTAATATGATGAAAGAGGACTAAAATACTTGGCCATGGGTTCACAGAATGACCGAGATGTGCCATTTTGACAGGACAAAGCTAAAAGTTTATCAACTTGATGAATCTGCCATTGATGAGTTATCCCACACCCTGCTGGTTTAAAATGAAAAACTTCTTGTGAGTTTTTTTCTTAATGTGTGCAGTTAGAACGTTTTTTTTTTTCTATTTTGCACAAATAATGAAAGCCAAATACAAAATTAAAAAGAACATAAATATAAAATGAAGATAAATAAGGAAACATAGAAAAAAAGAGAAAAGAATAAATCCAAAGTCAACAGAGAATCATCAAAAAGATAAAATATATCCAGTCATAATCCATACAGGAAGCATGCTAGCTTACTCAGTGTCTTCATTAGTGCCTAGTGACTTCAATATATTTTAAATAACACTTCTAGCACTCCTCTAATGGAAACTTAGTAAGTGGCTATAATCTCCAATGTAATAAAATGCACCTTTTGGTTATGATGTATGCTAACAGATGAGATACAAGCCACTGTAATTCTATGCCTGTAATTTCCGATGTAATAAAATGCATCACTTGCTTCTGATAGCATTAATGGGACTCTATTTCTAACTTTCTTATCCTCAGTATCAATTACATCTAATAGCATAACAAATGGTGAATAAGAAACAGTAATGGTACACAACAATTTTAATAAGGAAATAGTTTTCTTCTGCCATAAAGCAATATATGAATGAGTTCACAAATCTTCTTCCAGCTTTTCCCGGTTAGGGTTTGTCATAGCAGATCACCTGACCACTCATGATTGGCAGTCTCAAGCTGCCAGCCTGGTGCCCAACCTTCCACAGAAGGAACACACACATGCACAGGGCCAATTTGGAGTGTTCAATCCACCTACAGCATGTCTTTGAGAAGTAACTGGAGCACCTGGAGGAAACCCACATGACCACACAGAGGACATGCAGACTTCATACAGAAGGCACCCCAACCAAGGATAGAACCAGTGAACCTCTTGCTGTGAGGTGGCAACACTAACTGCTGCACCACAGGGAGTCCACAAATACAGAATGAAATTGGTAAGGGATGGGTGCCAATAGCTATTGTGTTTGTATTGCATGTCTCAAAAGGAAAAAAAATGAAAGTCATAGAAGTCTGCCTGAGTTGCAAACTAAATAGGCACTCTTGCATATGACCTTGCAACTGTGTCTCTTGGCAAGACGTGCTGGTCACCATTAAGTTGTTTACCAGACAGAAGTCTAGAATGGTCTTGTCTTTATTACTCCACTTGCCCCATCCTTTTGGATGCATGCAATTCTGATACTCAGTTCTGTCTGTCATAATATGAGCATTCGTGTCATCCATTTACAATATCAGCTCATTTGCCCTGACTTATTGATGGCATGCATCTTCTGTGCAAATGCTACCCTTTGTCTGCTGTGTTGTTAAACTCATTGGCTCTTGAGTGGCTACTACTTCTATACATTTGATCTTGGATGTCCCTCCTATTCTCATCTTGTCAACTCATTCTAATGGGTACTAGAAGTTTGAACTAGGAAGGCCTTCCTCTTAGACTGTTAAAACTTTAGTTACCCTTCATTTTATATCTACCCAACAGTTTTGTGTACACCACATCAACTGTCATATTATCTCTTGATTCTATGTAACTGTCCTTCCTTCTGAGACAATCATGCTTGACTGTCCCAAGTCTTCTCTCATACAAACCATCCATTTCTTTGCTGGACATCCTAATTTTCTCTTACCTTCTTCCTGTCTCTCCCATATCGTCTTCACCAAATCATCATCTGCTTTCCTGCACATATGTCTGTACCACTGTAATTTGGTCTCATTGAACTTTTCTGCAACTGATAGTACTCTGGCTTCTGCTATGATGTCATCATTTTTTGTCTGCCCCACAGAATGCACCATACCAACCTCTTCAAGCACTTCATCTCCACCACCTCTAGCTTCCTCAACTACCCTGCTTTCATTGTCCAGATTTCTGTACCCTACAGAAATACTAGTCAAAGTCCATACCTATCAACCTCTTAGCACAAGAAATCTGGACAAATCCAACAATAACAGGATGTCAAAGATCCAAAACTCAGGGACTTTTTTTTTAAATATACATCTTATAAACTAAGAATGTTGCTAGAATGTGTATTTTCTGAAGGATATAAAGTCTGAAATTCAAATGTTTGTCATTACTTACTGATCTCAATCCTCAGGATTAGCCAGAAAACCAGTCTTTTATGAGGAACAGACTAAAAATATGAGGCAAAAATCTTGTCATGCTGTGAAAATCTGGACAGTTGAGAGGTATGGGTTGCACCACTGTTTTGTATACTTTACTTTTCAGCTTCTTTGGCATTCTTCTGTTACATACCATACCTAACACTGTGTCAGTCAGCTACAGCCCCACTGCTTCTACATTTGACCTCCTCATTCAGACGTCTGTTCAACCTCCTGTCCCAGATATTTCAAGCTGTTAACCTGCACCACTCTTTCCCCTTCTATCTCATTTTTTTATACTTTTTTCTGATTCCCCATTTGCTTCCACGACAATTGTCTTCTCTTTACTTAGTTTCATCTCATTCACCTTCACTTTTGCAATCCATTCCCTTAGCTCAGAGCCTACATATAATGCCCCATAATCTGCATACAGTAGCATTGTTCTCTGTATCTTTCTAATGTAGTCTCTCATCAGTATGAACAGCAGTGGGCTCAGAGCTGAACCCTGATTCCCACCCAGTCCCACTAGGAATTCCACTTAGAGTCTGAAAACTATTCATTCTTCTATAATTGGGTCCTTGTACATAGTCTACTCTAATTTTATTATTGTTTTCTGGACTTCAGACCATCTTGGAACTGGTCAAATCATCTTTCTTGAGACTTTGGCATATGCTTTCTGCATGACCAGAAATGCACAGTTGAACACTTCCCTTATCTATAAGGTCTTCTCTACTCTTTCTCAGTGGAAACAGTGTATCAGTTATGCTGCACTCTGATCTGAATCTGAACTGGTCATTGTCCATCTTACTGTCTACTGGTCTGTATATTGATTTATCAATCACCCTCTCCAGCACTTTCATGCAGTGTTAGGAGTTTGATACCTCTGTACTGCCCACAGTTGAGAATATCGCCTTTGGCAGTAGAATGCTTATTCCCTAGTCATCTGTGATATGCCTTTCTCTCCACACTGCATTTAATACCCTCAAGAGCTATTTCTCCCTTAACACATCTAACATCGTGATCATATCTAATATGACCTTGTCTGAATCTGCTGTTTTCTCTTACTTCATTTTCTTCAGTTCTGTCCTCACTTCTTCTAGGGTGGGCTCCTCTTCCTCTTTCATTGTAGGCAGAGTATGGGCCGGTACAACTTTCTTATAATGCTACAATGTTACAATTTTAACGACAGGCCAAGAACCTCAAATGAGATCATTACAGAGAATTATCAAAGTGGTCCTAGACAAATGTTCCATATCTCTAAACCATAAATCCATCTTCTCTTTGAAATTGTCCATTCTATGTCCTTGTCTAATCACTAGAAACAATGTATTCTAAATGTATTCTATGTACTTCCTATTCTAAAATGTGAAAAGTTCCTACCTAGTCGTCTTTTCATATATTATTATTTCAGAGGATTTCTCATGTATTGGGAGCAAAACCATAAATCCATCTTCTCTTTGAAATTGTCCATTCTATGTCCTTGTCTAATCACTAGAAACAATGTATTCTAAATGTATTCTATGTACTTCCTATTCTAAAATGTGAAAAGTTCCTACCCAGACGTCTTTTCATATATTGTTATTTCAGAGGATTTCTCATGTATTCGGAGCACAGTTCCTACTGTGCTCACCATTTTCTCAATATTGATATATTTAAACACCCAGGTTAAATCTACTCTTATACTGCCTATAGAGTCATGAATATAATTGTATGCTTTTTTTCAGTCTTCTTGATAACATATATTTCTTAAACCTTGGATTCTCCTTGTGAAAGATTTTTGCATCTTTTCAATTGTATTGGTGTTTAAACTGGAGTACCTATAAAACCCAGTTGCATACTGCAAAACTGGCCTGATGATGGATTTATATACTGGAATCATATCATAACCTTTTCATCTCTTGGGTTTATTACATTAAAAGTGTTATTCTAATTACTGAATAATTCATTCAGAAGCTGCTGGAACTACTCCTTACATCTGATGAGCAGGTTGCTGCTGGCATCTGTCATGAATGGCATCTCATGACTGTCTTCTTTATCTTTCTGACTTTGCCTTGTAACCTGATCAAGTTTCTGTGTCCCTTCTGCTGAGTCACTTTCCAGAACATGGCAGAGTGCTTCTGATGTCTTGTTCTTTGCTATTGCAGCTGCTCTTTTAGCCATGTTTTCAGACGTCCAGTACTCCTTCTTAGTCTGGACTCTTGCCAATCTCAGGCCTTTTCTTTCACTCCTCTTTTTTCATAGTTTCCTGACCTTCTGCATTCTAACACCAACTTTCCTTGTGCACCTTATTTCCAAATATAGCATGGCTGCATATGTATTCTGTGGTCTTCAGTCATGCTGTGTTGAGACAATGATATTTTTCTTTGACTCCACCTATATACTCTTCTTCCTTATTTTTCCTCAAATATTTATTAACTTTTTTTGAAAACAAATGTAGGAAATAATATTTCATTAAAAAAAGAAATAATTAACATAGCAGACGGAAAAAATTAAACATAAACCAAATATTTAACTATTATAAGGAACATACAAAAAACTAATTAAAACTATTTACAAGGTTGTCTACTAACTCATAAATAATATAAACAATATACTATTTTAATTATTCCTAGGAAAACAATCATTGTTTGTTTAAAAGTTCACTTAGTCCTTTCCAAGCATTGTGTGAGGAAGTGATTCTTGTGGATCTTGATCTTATTACAATAAAACTGTGAGCTTTGGCCAGCTAAGACCTGCATGCAATCTACTGAATGTATAAGTGAAGTTAAGTAAATCTTTATCTGCACTTTTTTCAAATAAAACACGATTTAAATGAATTTGTTTGTGTTGCATTGAGCAATATCTAGCTGGAAGTTGTGACTCTGTTTTTTCAGTTAAGGCTTGTTAAAAAACTTGCATAGCCAGTGATAAGTGGAGGTAGTTCACTTCATTGTTATTCAGTTTCTGCCTTATATACGTGGCACAGTTTGAATTATTTTCTGCTTAAACTGTGAGCTTTGGCCAGCTAAGACCTGCATGCAATCAACTGAACGTATAAGTGAAGTTAAGTAAATCTTTATCTGCACTTTTATCAAATAATACACAATTTAAATTAATTTGTTTGTGTTGCATTGAGCAATATCTAGCTGGAAGTTGTGACTGTTTTTTCAGTAGGTCCCCACTCACCCTCCCTGTTTTTGTTTTGGTGTTAATCTTGGTGGCTTTGAAACTGCCCACCCCTCTTGTAAATTTGCACTTGTATACTCCTCCTGGGCCCATCTCATTTGCTCACTCAAAAAAAAAAATTGTTCTTCTTTTATCTGCTTTTACTGTATTTGTGTTTCTTCCTACTTTATTTTGCTTTTGTGTCATCTTAAAAGTACTCAGTTGTATTTATTACTGCTTGGTGTAACTCATTCTAAGCCTTTTAGTTTAAGCACTTGGGCTTCAGACTAGTTGTTTTACATTAAGAAGGTTTGTGGTCTGCACTGTAGTGGCAGAACAGGTAGCTTACATCCTTCTAAGCTGGGAACTGCTGATTGAGGGCTAAGTGTCTGTTATTCTAAAAGTGTATTAGTTCTGGTTTAAGCACTTGGGCTTCAGGCCAGTTATTTTACATTAAGAGGGTTCGTGGTCTACACTCTTGTGGGAGGAGAGGCTGGACTCTGCCCTTCTGAGTTGGGAATTTCTGGTTAAAGACTTATAGTGCCTGCATATTTGAACTGCTTCTTACTGAAATTGGTACACCTTGTTTGCTGTAGCATAGACTAGATCAAGGCCTGCTAAATCTAGCTTTGTTTGTATAACTTGAGCACTAATACAGGCATTCTTTAAAGTATTCAATTGTATTTATTACTGCTTGGTAGTACTTTGATTAAAGTGTAGCTATCATTCTAAGTCTTTTGGATTAAGCACTTGGGCTTCAGACCAGTTGTTTTACATTAGAAAGGTTTGTGGCCTGCACTGTGGTGGCAGGACAGGTAGCTTACATCCTTTTAAGTTGGGAACTGCTGACTGAGGGCTCAGTGTCTGTTACTCTAAAAGTGTATTAGTTCTGGTTTAAGCACTTCGGCTTCAGGCCAGTTATTTTACATTAAGAAGGTTTGTGGTCTGCACTCTTGTGAGAGGAGAGGCTGGACTCTGCGCTTCTGAGCTGGGAATTTCTGGTTAAAGGCGTATAGTGCCTGCATATTTGAACTGTTTCTTACTGAAACAGGTAGCTTACATCCTTCTAAGTTGGGAACTGCTGATTGAGGGCTCAGTGTCTGTTATTCTAAAAGGGTATTAGTTCTGGTTTAAGCACTTGGGCTTCAGGCCAGTTATTTTACATTAAGAAGGTTTGTGGTCTGCACTCTTGTGGGAGGAAAGGCTGGACTCTGGTTAAAGGCTTATACTGCCTGCATATTTGAACTGTTTCTTACTGAAATTGGTACACCTTGTTTGCTGTAGCATAGACTAGATCCAGGCCTGCTGAATCTAGCTTTGTTTGCATGCTTGTTGTTTGTTTGCTTGTTATTTCCCTGAAACGCTAATTCCACCTAAAACGTGGCTTTTCAGTGCTTCTGTGGCTCCCTAGTGATATCTGCATTGCTTACTGTACTTATTTCCTTGTTTCACTTGAAAAAAAGTTACTGTTTGTCATTTTTGCATTTAAGTTACCTGTAACACAGTCGCAGGCTACACACTGAAGTGTGTTAGCCTCCTCTGAGTATTTAAAGTAATTTAAGCTCTGCATTTCTGTTTCTAAAAAAAAATAAATAAAAAAATTAAAAAACACAAACAAAATCCTTGTTTTCCTGCCTTTCTGAACTAGTTTAGTACAGTTTTCAGGCTTTGCTGAATCCAGGACTGAGATAAAGGTTCCTGTGTTGTCCATATCACACTTGGATATTTAGGTGGCTTCCTTGTTCACTGTGAGAGAGGGAACTCTGAGCAGCCTATCTGCCCCTGTAGTTGTGGTCCCAGCCCAGCAACTTGTAGCTCATTGGCCATTTCGGGCTAATTTCTATCCTTTTTGATCTCCCTGGTATAAAACCACTTAGTGCAGTTTTGCGCTTGTATACAGCTCAGCAAGCTCCTCATGGTGCCCTACAGAGTCCTACAAGTGGCCGAGAGACAAAAGAGAGACTTTGGACTTGATTAAGTATTGTTTTTGCTTGTTGTTTCCCTGAAATGCTAATTCCGCCTAAAACGTGGCTTTTCAGCACTTCTGTGGATCCGTAGTGATATCTGCATTGCTTACTGTACTTATTTCTTTGTTGCACTTGAAACAAAGTTGCTGTTTGTTGTTTTTGCATTTAAGTTACCTGTAACACAGTAGCAGGCTACACACTCAAGTGTGCTAGCCTCCTCTGTGTATTTAAAGTAATTTAAGCTCTGCATTTCTGTTGTTTCTGAAAAAAAAAACACAAAAAAATTCCTTGTTTTCCCGCCTTTCTGAACTAGTCTAGTCTAGTCCATTTTTCAGGCTTTGCTGAATCCAGGACTGTGGTAAAGGTTCCTGTGTTGCCCATATCATACTTGGATAATTAGGTGGCTTCCTTGTTCACTGTGAGAGAGGGAACTCTGAGCAGCCTATCTGTCTGTGCGGTGACAAAAACCTGGTTCAAGGCTCCAGAGAGCACCCTAGCACTACCAGGCTATAACTCCTACCATACCTTTAGGTCCCAAAACCAGGACCGGAACACAAAATGAGGGTGTGTGTCCATATTCATCAAGAACACCCACACCTCCAGGTTAGTAGCACAGTACGCGGAATCTGAAACCATCCAAGTGCAATTGACAGTGGGTAAATTGACTGTTCAATTTATAGCTTGCTACAGATCTCCCACCTTGTCTCAGGTCCCTCACACAGCATTCCTGAGAACATTAAAAAGTATGAAGATTCTACCCAACACCATGCTACTGGGTGACTTCAACTATCCAAACATTGACTGGGAAAACTACTCAAGCTCAAACGTCCTAGCCCAATGCTTCCTTGAATTTATAAACTCAAACACCCTTGAACAGATGGTCACCACTCCAACAAGAAGTGACAACATACTGGACCTGGTCATCACCAACATGGGGAACCTATGTTCCACACCTGAGGTAAACTCGTCATTAATAAGATCAGATCACAAACTAATCACACTGGACATACACCTCCCGACCCCCCCCCCCCAGTCAAGGAAATCAATGTAAAAAACTTCTCTAAAGCCAACTTCACACTCCTCAAGACCGAGGTGGGAAGTTTCAAAGCTCCCAATAAAATGGAAAATGATGACCCATCAGCAGAATCCTTTACAAGTGCATTCTATGAACACCTTCAAGAATGCATGGACCGAGCCATCCGAAGTAAAACCAAGACCAACTCCTCAAAAAAGAGGAAGCCAATCTGGTGGACCCTGGCCATAAATAAACTTTACAACAGAAGGTGGAAACTCCTGCAAGATAGAACAAAATCCCAAAATAAGAAGGCATCTCTGATTAACATCAGTAAAAAACTGCCCTCCCTCATTAAATCATCCAAGGCCAACTTCGAAAGAAAAATAGCCAATGACTCTAAGGATAACCACACGGCCTTCTTTAACTATGTCAAGAGTCTAGGGGCAAACTGTCAGATATGCTCTGAGCTAGTGCATAATGGCCATAAATACACTGAACCAACCGACATTGCCAACATCCTGGCTGACAAGTTCAGTGTAAACTTCACCCCCCCCTCCACCAAAGGGGCTAGCACCCATCCCAGACGAATGTGGCACTCCAGATATCTCAGACACACAAGTAAAGACAGCCCTTGCAAAGGCCAAAAACACAGCATCAATGGGACCATATGCTATCCCAGGTTGTGTCTTACACAAGCTTCAAAATGAACTAACCCCCCATCTCAAATCACTATTCAAACTCAGCCTCTCTACAGGCTATGTACCCAAAGAATAGTGTACAGCAACAGTCGTACCACTCCACAAAGGTGGTGCCACAACTGACCCTGGGAACTATCGCCATATAAGCTTGACTAGTTTGGTCTGCAAAGCCATGGAATGCATTATCATGGAGCTCATTAACAGGAACATTGGGAACCTCCAGAGACTGGACCCCACCCAGTTCAGCTTTGTTAAAGGCAGATCTTGCCTCCTGAACTTGGTTGACTTCTTTTAAGCAGTCACCAAGGCCATAGATGAAGGGAAGGTGGTCCACACAGCATATCTGGACCTCGCTAAGGTGTTCGACACCATCCCACACTCAGGAATCATAGACAAACTCACCAGCTTAAATATCAACCCCCATGTCACGAGATGGGTTGCCAATTGGCTCTCAGACAGAACCCACGTGGTAAGAGTGGCAGGCGCCATGTCTGAGTCTAAACCAGTCACAAGCGGAGTCCCACAGGGCTCAGTCCTGGGACCCCTCCAGTTCGGTATATATTTCTCCGAAGTGCAGGCAAAGGCGGAGGGACTGTGGCTAACCAAGTTCGCAAATGACTGTAAATTGGGTGCAATAATTGACTCTCCAGCTGACACAGACATCCTGCAAAAGGGTCTCACAGAGACAGACACCTGGTGTCAAAGTCACAGCCTCAAGCTAAATGCCAAAAAATGCATACTAATCCCATTTGGGAAAAACAAAGTACCTACAAACTACCACATAGATGGGAATCCACTAAGTACAGAAGAAGTAATTAGGGACCTGGGTACCAAAGTAGATAGCATGCTCTCCTTTGATAACCACATAGCCAAAACGGTCAGGAAATCCTTCTATGTGGCACACCTGATCACAAAGGGTTTCTCATCCAGATCCAAGGAGGCGATTGTGCCCCTTTACTCCTCACTCATTAGGCCCATAATAGAGTACAATGTCCCATTTGGGATGTACCTCACTAGACACCTGCAACAACTAGAAAGACCACAGAAGTACCTCACTAAGAGGATTAAGGACCTTAAACAATTACCCTATGAAGCACGACTAAAAAAGCTCCAGGTCTTCTTAGTCGCTTACTGTCTGCTCAGAGGTGACCTATGTCTGACCTATAGGGCCATGTCAAACCCTGAACTAATGGACATGCTTCACCTCAAAAAAACGAGATCCCTCAAAACCACTTGTTCTAGCGACTTGAACCTATGTACAACAATAAACAGGATATGCTGGAGGGATAGATTCCTGTCCCAGCGACTCCCCTCACTCTGGAATAGAATCCCAATCCATATTCGACAGAGCTCCTCTCTGATCCTCTTCAAAAGAAATCTTGATGAGTGGATGGGTAATCGTAAGTTCTACCCTGGGATTACTTCAGGAGCCCTGTTGACAGAGGCCCAGGTTACTAATCTAATGGGGAGGCGAAAGCCATCACTCTGTGGCTAGGCTTATAAATGCCCATGGGCATTTAGCCTAGTACTTACCCATAAACCTATGAACCTATAATCTCTAGATGACTTACTTCAGAAGCGATGTTCCAGAATTTGTTGAAGGAGGGAGTACAATCACATTAGCCTCTTCTTTCGGAAGTGCTAGAGACCAAAGCATTTCCTTGTATTTTTGTTAATTTATTGCAGTCAACTTCCAGGTCTTTAAGCTAGTCTCTGTTGGTCTTAGAGCCTTTTCTGTCCACTGCTTATAGGTTCATAGGTTGATACAAGGCTATCTGCCCTAGAGCCTATAAAAGCCTAGCCAAACAATTCCCTGAATATTTCTTCCCACAATATTTACTTCCCTGGACCCCTGTTTAGCAGGGCGACTGACATGATCCCCGGGGTGAATTTCCTATCTTCCATCTAATCTTCAAGGTTCTTTTTGAAAAAGTCCAAGGAGGCGCTCTGCTTGACATGTATGGGCAGTCTATTCCAGAGTATGGGGAGTCTCAGGGTCAGGAACCTATCCCTCCAGCATGTTTTGTTCATTGTGATGACAAGGTTTAGATCCCTGGAGCATGTGGCTCTGAGGGATTGGGATTTCTTTAAGTGGACCATGTCCAACAGCTCAGGGTTTGACATGGCCTTGTATGTTAATCAGAGATCGCCACGGAGTAGATGATATGCCACAGAGTATAGCTGAAGTTTTTTTAGATGGTCAGCATAGAGCATCTGCTTTAGGCCTGTGATTCTTTTAGTGAGGTATTTCTGCGGCCTTTCCAGCTGTTGCAGATGTCTTGTGAGGTAAATATCAAATGGGGTGTTGTACTCTATAATGGGTCTAATGAAGGATGAGTACAGTGGGACAATGACCTCCTTTTTCTGGATGAAATGCCCTTAGTGATGAGGTGTGCCACATAGAAGAATTTCCTGACTGTTGTGGTGATGTGGTTATCGAAGGTGAGACCACTGTCCACCTGTGTCCCTAAGTCTCTCATCACACTTTCGGTGTTTAGTGTACTGCTACCTATGTGGTAATTTATGGGTACATGTTTTTTTCCCAAAGGGGATAACTATGCATTTCTTGGCATTAAGCTTGAGCCCATGGCTCTGGCACCAAGCATATGTTTTTGTAAGGCCCTTTTGTAGAATAACCACATCATTTGGGATTCAATAATGGCTCCCAGTTTGCAGTCATTTGCAAAGTTTGTTAGCCATAGTCCCTCACTGTTGGCCTTTACTTCAGAGAAGCAGATGCCAAACAAGAGCGGTCTCAGGACTGAACCCTGAGGTACTCCACTTGTCACTTGTCTGGAGTTGGATTTGGAGTCAGCTATTTTTACAGTCTGAGTTCTGTCAGTAAGCCAGTTGGCAACCCATCGAATGGCGTAGGGATGTATGCCCAGCTTAGTAAGTTTATTTATGATTCCAGAGTTGGGGATGGTGTCGAAGGCCTTGGCAAGGTCCAGATAGGCTGTGTGGACCACCTTACCCTTGTCCACAGCTCTGGAAACTGATTTGAAGAAGTCAATCAGGTTCAGGAGACAAGATCGGCCCTTCACGAACCCAAACTGGGTGGGCTCCAGTGTTTCAAGGTTGCCAATGTCTTTGTTTATAAATTCCATGATAAGGAGTTCCATGCCTTTGCAGATCAGGCTTGTCTGACTGATGGGATGGTAGTTCCCAGGATCTAAGGTGGATCCCCCCTTGTGGAGTGGGATAACTGCAGCTGTGCACCACTCAGCGGTGCACAGCTACAGTTATCCTACTGTAGCTGTAACTGTAGCTGTAGCTGTAGCTGTGCGCCACACAGTGGGCATGAAGCCTTAGGTGAGGCTATGATTAAACATGACACTTAGGTGAGGTGCCAGATAATTTTGTAGTTCATGTAGTACATAGCCCAGGATGTCATTTGGTCCTATGGATGTTGTATTCTTAGCTTTGGAGAGTGCAGTTTCTACCTGTGTGGCCATGATTACTGGAATTTGACAATCTTTTGGTATTGAGATGGGCCCTTTAGGGGGTGAGGGGGGGTGAAGTTGGCACTAAATTGATCTGCCAGGATATTGTCAATATCCTTGGGATCAGTATATTTAATGCCATTCTGTTTTAGCTCAGAGCAGATCTGAGCATTGCCATTTAGATTCTTGACATAACTCTAGAATGCCTTGTGGTTGTCTTTGGAATCTTTGGCAATTTTATTTTTGTAACTAGCTTTGGAGGATTTTATGAGGGATCTCAGCTTCTTACTGAGGCTGGTAAGGGAGTTTTTTGCATCCTGGGATTTTCCTCTTTTCTGCAACAGTTTCGTCTTTCTGTTGTATAGTTTGTTTACGGCAGGGGACCATCAGATTGGCTTCCTTTTTTTGGAGGAGAGCATCTTGGTTCTATTTGGGCTGGCACAATTCCTGCACGAATGGATGTGCTTGTACAGTGCCTTAGTGTAGGATTCAGCAGTCGAACTTTCAGCTCCTGTCTGCATGGGTGCCATGAAGTTTGCCACTTCTGACTTAAGTAGCATGAAGTTGGCTTTGGAGAAGTTTTTTACAGAGGTTTCCTTACTGGGGGTGGAATGGAATGTGGATGTCAAGGGTGATTTGCTTATGGTCAGACCTGACCAATGAGGGGGTGACCACTGATGTGGAGCATCTATCTCCCATGTTGGTAATGACCAGATCTAGGATATTGGAGACCCTGGTGGGACAATGGATTAGTTGATCCAGGGTGTTGGAATTTATGAACTCCAAGAACTGTTGAGAAAAGGTGTTGGTACCCAAGTAGTTTTCCCAGTTAATGGCAGAGTAGTTGAAATCACCCAATATTAGGGTGTTTGGTTGTATCTTAATATTTTCCAGTATGTTTAGAAAGGTGTAGCGAGAATCTTGGGGCATGGTGGGGGATCTGTAGCAAGCTACAATTTGGATTGCAGTCTTACCTAGTGTTAGTTGCACCTGGAGAATTTCAGATGCATTGTGTTGGGCAACTAGCCTGGATGTGTGACTATCCTTGGTGAATATGGACACTCCTCCACCTTTAGTGTTTCAGTCTTGGTTTGGTAAGAGTTGCAGCCTGGTATTGCAGGGGTGCTCTCTGGAGTCTTGAACCAGATCTCAGTTACTGCACAGATATCGATGTTCTCCATATTTAGGAGTGCCTCGAGAGAGTGCATTTTGAGGTTTAGATGTCTAGCATTGAGTAGCATTACCTTCAGATTTTGCATGCTTGTATCTGCTATGGTAGTGGATTTGTCCTTTGAACCTTGCCTAAAACCTGGCACTATAGGAGTGGCAAGAGCTTTAGCCAGTAACCTGAATCCCAGGGGTGACAGGTGCAGACCATCTCTGGCAAAGCATTGTGGTTTGTCAATCATGACTTCCCAGGCAGACAGATACTGGATCCCCTTTGAATGACACCAGAAGCTTAGCCAATTATTGAAGTCAATCATTTTATCCTTATACTGTGGTATCATTCTGGGTGAAGGCAGGATGCCACTCAGGGCTAGGGTTATACCTGCCTGGGCCACATGATCTGAGAGCTCTTCCATGTCTCTTTTCATATAGTCCAGGGAGGTACATCTCCAGTTATTCACTCCAACATGGACAATGACAGAGTTGTATTTGTACTTGTTGTGGAGTGACTTGAGTGCATGTGTTATGTGGCGGATCCTGGCACCTGACAGGCAATTGACTGTAATTTTCTCCTTGCTCAGCCTGGTGAGTGGGACATCAGTGAGCCCGACTATAGAGACACCTATGTCTAAAGTGTCGGGTACGTTGTCTTGCCTTAGGGGCTGTTGTTGGGTGGCACAGTGGTGTTGTGAGCTATATGTCACTTTGGTTGTGACTGGTGTTTCTTTGCATTTCAGCTTCGGAGGTCCTTGTTGCTTGGGCAGGTTAATGTTAAGAACCTCCGCATATGTGGGTTTAGTGTTGCTATGTGTGGGTGTTGGTGTGGGTTGTGAAGGGCTATGTGCTGCTTGAGGTGTAGTGCAGGTGTTAACCTTCTCCTCTTGACTGTCTAGCACAATCTTGGCTGGAGAGAGCTTTGTTTCAAGTTTGGCTATGTAAGGACATCTCTCACAGGTTGTAGTGTTGGGTGGTAGGAGGAGAGGATTGTCTGTGTACATGAGGCAGTTGCTGCATTTTCCCAGTATGCCCAGATTCACCAGGTGGACAGGAGAATTCACCGGAAGCTGACTCTTGGACATGCCTGTTTAGGTGCTTTTTTTGTAAAGTACAAGAGCTGTTTTCCCTTACCTTTGCAAGGTACTTTGCAATTATAGGCTGTTTAGTGCCTACAATTAATTTCTTATTATTAACAAGGAGAGTTGCGTGCTTGTATCAGTTTAAGGCTTCCTAGTGCTTTCCAGCAGGTTCTAGAGCAAGTGCTAGTCACAGGGGTTCAGATTTTAGTGCTACTACTGAGAAACCAGCTAGTTCTAAGGGAAAAGTTGAAGAACAGACTTTCTGGCACCTAAAATAGTTTAACCGTAGCCCCACGGTGCTGCACGATGCGAAAAATGTGCAAACACATGCGTTTTTAAGCCAGAAAGTTGAAAGGGATTGAAATCAGCCTAAAATGGCTAATAAAATTACAATTTCAGAGCTGGAAACCACTCCTCTAGTGTTACATAGGCACTACAATGCTCACCACTCCCACTGGTAAGCAGTAGGACTTCCCTCTACCACAACAAGGTCTGGATAGCTCTGAACACAGAAAATAAAGTCCTGAAACCAGCAAAGTCTGGCATCTGGACTAGGAAAGGCGGGAAATGAGCAAACAAGATAGTATTTTTTTTTATTTTATTTTTTTTTTCTGGTTAAAACAGGCTAAACAATGCAATAATACAGTACATAACACGGAAAAGGCTAGCACACTTGAGTGTGTAGTCCTAAACAGTAAATGCAATTAAAACTCTACAAAATTAGCAATTTAAAACTTTTTGAATGAAGCAAGGCAAGTGCACAACTGAAAAACTATTTAAGAGGAAGTAATACAGTAGAATAAGTAGCTAGTCTACATATACAGAAAAGTCTATATATACAGAAAAGCAGCTAAAACACAATAAAACAATTCAGATGCCACCAGTGCTTTATGCTGTGGGCCAACTGTTCCTCTGGCAATGAATTTGATTTCTGATTCTTCCACAGTGCCCTTTCCTTATAAAGAGGAAGTCTACCGGGGCGGAGTCTAGATGGCCAACTGAGAGCAGTGAATTTTGAGAGCTCCATAAACTAGTACAATAATATAGCAACATTTCATTATTTTCAAGTTTAAAACATCAGAAATCTATAGATAAACTACTAAACTACATAAATATCAATTTTGGTGAAGATATACAACAATTTTCCTGTCAAGTCGCTTGGAGATATATTGAGTCACTGAATATGAACAACTCAAGGAATTGTCATCCAGATGCTGCTTTGTAAAAAGAACTGCAATTGATTACATCTACCTTACAGGAACTATCTTTGAAGATGGATGACTTTAAAATGACTTAGAAAACCTCAAATTAAATTCTCAAAAACAGACTGATACTCTTAAGGAACTATTACAGCAACACCATACAAAAATAAGAAATATAGAAACTTCTCTAAATGACATTGAAGGGAGACTCAGAGAGGAAGAATTCCAAAAATAATTTCTGCTTAAACAGAATACATGGCTGCTTAACAAAATAGATTGACTTAGAAAACAGGGAAAGGAGAAAGTCTACCTATGTGGCACGTCAGTCTTATATGTGATTTCTCTCTTTACGAGCTATGTTTTCACCACCATTAAGCCATTTCCCAGACAGAAGTCTTTATTCCTGTTACCCCACCCATGTTGACCCTGGTAGCCCTCATATCCTGTTTTGTCTGTCTGTCTCAATATGCACATTCAGACCTCTCATTATAAGAACCAACTCATGTTGTTTTAGTTTATCAAGCAGATTCTGCAACTACTGTTGTCTGAATGCACTCTTTTTTTCTACCAGTACAACTCTGCTGTTGGGCATAGCCTGAGATTATAAACACTGCCTTATATATACATTGTAGTCTGATTGCCATGAGTCTATCACTAATTTTGATGACATCTCTCTAACTGTCTCCCTCACCATCTTGTCTTTCCTTCTACATCAGTAGTGGATTTTGGATCCCAAGCCAAGAGGCCTTGCTACACTGCCCTTCAACCTTTTCTCCTGGAAAGATAGGATGTTTCATGTAAGAATCCTTATTTCATGTTTACCAGGTTAATTGGTTTTACATCCAGCTGTCCAACATTTTCACAACAGAGCTAGTTGGGCAACAGGACTTTCTGAAAGGTATACACTAGCCAATACAGGCACTACTTCCACCGTTAGCATGGATTTCACCCTTTACACTGTTGAATGGCTAGTCCTGACATGGTGCATGGTCTGTGATCTGTGCCTTCCTACATAGAGGATACTGTGCATCACACATGATGCGTAGAGGAAATTGTCTACATAGCCTTTGCCCAGTAAGCAACATCTAGAGTCTGTGCTACTGGGTACAATCCCATTTAGTTTTGGGTGGGTTTAAGGTATAACACCTAGAATACTTTTGGAAAGTGGGAGGAACCCCATAAAGACACAGACAGAACATACAGGCTCTACATAGACATTGGTGGGAGGCTAGAACTGAACCCTGCTCCTTACATTTGGTAGGCAGTGATATTAACCATCACGCCAACAGTGGTCTTTGCAATGCATAATACAATATCTTGAATATTAATCCAGTGTCCTCCCTCCCTCTTTTAAAATCACAAATATCTAGGGCAGACTACGAGTCGCTGATAGCCTACAAACCACTCCTTGGGAACGAGAGTGGGATTAGTTCTTCTGATTTGCTCTTGGTAAGAAAGGAGAACAGAGAATATTATTTTCTTGCCTTCATAGCGACTATAAAACACCGGAAAGCCTAAAAACTGTTTTTTAGGATCCAGCTTCAGACAATTCTACTGCTTTGCTCCTGGTGTTAAAAGGAGAGATGGTGATTCCTGTCTATTTCTGACTGAGCAGTGTTATGGGACTTTCCTTATTGGTCTGGATTTTAGACCTTATTGCAGCTTAGCTCTTGCAGTTCGCTGCTGTATGTGATATCCACGGTATCTGCCAGGAGAAGGTTACAATAAGCTTACAGATGTATAAAACATTGAGGTTTGACTACCGATATCCAAAGAGCCTGTCCCTGCTTCACATGAACCAGGTTGGTTTAGTGCTATTGTTTTGCTCCAGTGAGAGAAGAAGCAAAAAAAAGTCATACCTGAGTGCAGCTGTGGTGAGATCAGCACTAGTAGTAGTAGCCAGATAGGTGCCAATACGTAAATCACCACTATTTATCCTTCTTGGCAAACCTAACTTTGTTTTTTCACTAAGTGCTGCTAGATTAATCACCATCTAACCTGACATCAGAATACCAGCCTAATACTTCATCCATAAATCTTTAGGGTCTTTTATAGCAGTTTTTCTCCAACCCATGAGTACTACAACCAGTCGTTGTTCTCTACTCTTTGGCAACGTGGCTCAGAAGTCTTTTCTCATCCCACCTTTGGCCAATCTGATTGTATATGGTGTCCTAATGTAATGTAAATCTCTAAATGCCAATCTCTAACCAGATGGACTATTTTAATTTGAGAAAAAAAAAATTGAAATTGGCTAGGCTTGAAAAGACTTGCAAGGGGCATCTAGCCTAGTACTTACCTATAAACCGATGTACATACCTCTCAACTGTCCAGATTCTCACGGAATTTTGGTCTGTTCCTAATAAAATTTTAGGTTTTCTGCTAATTCACTGGGATGATCTGAGGAATGAAATTAGTAAATAATGTCATCCATTTGAGTTTCATACTTCATATCTTTTAGAAAATGCATTTTAATACACACCTTGTTATTCTAGCAACTTTTTAAGTTTATAAGATCAATATTTAAAACCTGTCTCTATTTTTGAGCCTTTGTACCCCCATTATGACAGGGCTTGCCCAGTTTTCTTGGGCTGACAGTTTGAAAGGTATGTATATGTAGCAACTGCCTTAAGTTTACTGACTATTCACTGCTTTGACCAGTTAAGAGTACAACTTTCAGGAAATGTAAATAATAAAGAAACATGGAGGCAAACCTCTCACATCAGCTCAGTCAGTAAGAATTATAAATCTGCAACATCGCATCAGTCACAGTATGCCACTAAACCTATAACTTATGCTGAAGTTCTAAAGAAAAATTTGTCAAAGCCTCTTAAAACAAACTTTAGAAGAACTCAGTTTTCAGCACAGCAAGCAATACCTATTTCTTCTCCACTCTGACATACTGTAACTCCACACTGATCTTCTGAGTCACAAGGAAAGCAGGCCTAAGCACATTAGGCCCAGTAAGTCTGCTACCACAGCAGGAAATGTGACTCTCTAGTCACTAATTCTACTACCCCACACAGAAACGTTTTACTCATAGGTGACTCTCTAGTCACTTTGTCTGCTACCAGACAAGGAAATGTTTTACTCTTTGGTGACTCTCTAGTCGCTAAGTCTGCTCTCGTACAAGGAAATATTTTACACATAAGACACTCTCTAGTAATCAAGTCTGTTACCAGATAAGGAAATGTTTTACTCCTAGGTGCTCTGTAATTAGGCGTACATACTCTACACTCACGAGACTAGGCAAGGATAGGGTGACTATAAGGTGCTTATTCCAGTGTCAAGATCCATGATGTTACAATGGTCTTAAAGTCCCTTAAACTAGACAAGTATAACCATGACCTAGTGGTAGCCCATGTGTGAGTGAAAGACCTAAGTTGTTCCATCCAGAGGAACATGCATAGAGGCACAATGGACTATACATGTGTTACAGGCAGGAAGCACACTGGTCTTGAGTAGTATCTTGACTTCATCAAAAATGGCACCTCAATACCAAGACAAGATAGTCAGATTTAATAATCAGCTACATAATTGCTGCCCTGCTACTGTATAGCGGTGCAGTATGTTAGCCTGGAATGAGATGGTAGACAGGAAGTCCTATACACCATCTCATCCCAGGCTAACATACTGCACCACTATGCAGTAGAAGGGCAGCAATTATGTAGTGTCCTATGTGTAAAATGTTTCCTTGTATGAGAACAGGAAACATTTGATGATGGTAGATAGGACTTCCTCTCTTACCAGGGATGGTTTACACCTCTCATACCAGAGTTTTCACATACTGTCTAAAGCTTTTGCTGCCCTTGTAGTGTTTTTTTGGTTTACTATTACAAGGTCGAACGGCACTCCTTCGACTGTAGTATAGTCGACAATGGAAGGTCGAAACTGATAATCGCGAACTCAAAAAAAAACAATCTAGGAATGGGTTTCAACATGGGTCGAGGTAGGGGAGATGTTTGTAGTTCAGAATAATACGAACACCTACTTCAACCCATGTTAACACCGTTCCTAGATTGATTTTTTGACTTCGACATTCAACATTTACGACCTTCCGTTGTCGACTATAGTACAGTCGAAGGAGTGCCATTCGACCTTGTAATAGTAAACCATTTTTTTTTAATAAGAGGTTTCCTGCTGGATATCACTACATAGCAAACTCAAACACAAATTCAGGAAACATCACAGGTGCGTTACTCAATTTTAGGAATCTAAACAGAAAAATGCAAATCCTGCGTCCCTCCTACAACTTGAGCACATTCATGTCCATTTAGTTAGTGATACATAGTTTCAATGCATTGACAACATTCCTTCTGTACCAAGTTTAGTACCTATCATGCCTTCATCTCCTTGGGTCATTGCAGGGGAGTATCTCTATTTTTCAGAAATACCACCCCATCATGTGAAATTACCCACAACCCTAATTTGAAGCTCTTGGAGATGCAAAGCACCTGCAAATCCAGCTAGTACTACATTGATAGCTACAGATCTCTGTCAGTGTCCCTCAATGATAAGGGGCATTGTGTCTTAATACCACTGTGGGGTTAAATAGCAAACCAAAATTCTTCTTACTAGAAGACTTCAATTACCTAAGCATTGATTGCATCTCTAAAAGTGGAAATGTTCAACATTTCCTAGACTTTGTTAATACCAACGCACCTGAGCAAATTGTAAAACTACCCACTAGAAACTTTAATATCCTTGACCTGGTGCTTACCAAACTAGTACCTGCCTGTTCCCCACCATGCATCTCCTCATCCCTTGTTAAATCTGACTAAAAATCAGTAACCTCCTCTATCAGGCTTAATGGTACCTCACCACCACCAAATAAAATCACTTTTAGGGACCTTTACAGGGCAAAACTGCTTAAACGTGTAGAAGACTTGCACAGAATTTGCAACAATCTCCCACAAATAGACCCAATGGAGAGGTCTCCCACATTTACTCCAGCATTACCTGCATGGAAACAGCTGCTTTGAAATGTCTGTATCTGTCTGCCCCAAATATAATGGCAAATTAAGAATAAACATATCTGACTGAACTCCTGTGAAAAGAAGGAAATAATGAAACGTTGCATGAAATCCCCATCTTCCTACCCCAAGATGAGACTGAAACATGCCAGCAGTGAACTTCAGACCACTTTTAGAAAATATAATGCTAACTAACACTTCAGTTTACTACAGATACTAAAGGAAACAGCAAATCTTTCTTCAGTAATGTAAGCAAATTAAGGAATAATGCATACCACACTCCAATATTAAGGATATAGACAATATATTTATAGAAATATTTAGTGATAACTTTATCCAACCCTTGAAAATTTAGTTTCCCCTGTAGTCACTTTGCAACAAAATTTAGAATCCCTGTCACAGATGAAAAATTATGTTTCTCTGGGACCAGATACATACCAGCTGGGATTCTTATCTGTGACATGTATGAACTATCAGAAACTCTAATTTAGCTGTTCAACCTTGGTCTTTCCAAATGGGTTGTCACTGATGCTTGGAGAACAGCCACTGTGAGTCCCAGATAATTACAGACCCATCAGCCTCACCAGCCTTATATACAAAGCCATGGAAGACGTCATAGCAGAACTCATTTATGCAGGCATAGGTGACTTAACTGACCTAGACCCCACTCCATTTGGTTTTCTGAAGGGCAGATCCTGTCACACAGATCTTGTAAACTTCTTTGAAAAGGTCATAGAGGCTGTGGACAGTGGACACTACACTACAGAACAAGAAAAGTCGTACTTTTTCAACCTTTACGGCTAGTCTTCATGATTGCATGGGTGGACATAAATTAATATTAGGGTACTTGATATGGGAGGTGGGCACTTTTGCATACTCATAAAGTTAGACTTTATGTGAGAACCTTTAAGTGTGTATATTTAAAGTTGTACATAGCTAGGCTTCTTATGATGCCTGTGATTGTCTGTATGTGGCTAGGCTTCTTATGGTGCCTGTGGTTGCCTAGTATTGGTCCTATGGTCTTCTTGTCACCATTGAACCCTGCTATGGGGCATAGGCTGGGAGTGTGACCACTGTCCATTTTTACATTTGACTCTGATTCTATGATTCTCATTTATTGTGATGATGTCCATGACAGTCCTCAAAAATCTTTCATGTGCTCACACCACATTTCCCACACCATTTCTAGTTTGTCTTTGCCTTGAATAGTAGACTCTGGATCTCAGGCCAAGAGACCACATTGCACTGACCTAGAGTCCTGTCAGTGATACTATATCCAGTGAAGCAATGCTTCATTCAGATTTGGAAGGTTGATTGGTTTTAGGTCCAGTGTTTGCTTAACAGAGTTATCCCAGGTAACCCAGTCTTGACAACTATGTCTTTATCAGGATTTGTGCTCACAATGCACTAGTTCATTGCCACACTGTAGTGTTCCCAAATCAAAATATGATCAACACCCCCTTTAAATTTGGACAAGATTTTCAAAATGTCATAAAATAATCCAACCTGTCTTCATTATAGCACACAGTCACCACAGTATCCCAATATCTGCATGCCTTGTGGCATTATAAATTCAGCAGAGATCCATCTGCTTTCTTGACCCTTCATGTCTTCTGAAATTTTCCACTTCAATCTCTCATGAACCATTAACATACTTTTTGACAAGAGTGCCAGACTTATAATGCTATGCCCTCTACAAAGGTTTGCAATTCATTGCACATATGTTTGTGTCTCCCTGTCAGTTTGCAACATAACAATATTTTTTCTCTATGCCTGTAAAAAAAAACTTTATTACATTACTATTTTGAGGTGACGTGAGGGTTCAGGCATTCAATGCAATATCTTATAATATGTCTAACATGGCAATAATTATCAATACTTGAAGAATATATAGAAAAGTAACTAACATCTTGTAGACTTTGAATTTAAAAAATATCAACACATGATATTCATTATTCACAGCTGGGAATGACTGAAGGTGCCCAGAAAACATTAGTCACAATAGTGTTGACATAAGCTGTATATTAGCTTAGGAAAGAATCCATGTCAGCCAGTGACAGGCTAAAAAAAAGCGCTGACAGTTTCAAGATGCCTATAAATTAAAGCAGTTATTTGTTTTTGCTGGCCTAAATAACTCATAATTTCTTTACCTCCTTTGCGCATATCTTTCTGCTTCAAACCTAATTATTTCCGAACCCCGATAGTTTAAGTTTGTAAGACAACTAACTCTGAAGCTCAACAGTGGCAACTACGATCTGTTCTTTCCAGTGTTCTGCATCATATACTAGTGAGTCTTTGCCACTGGGATACCAGAAGAGAACAGCTTATGCACTGTAACTTTGTGATGATGTTGCTACTGATTTTAAATGACTGGCTTCTTTCATCTTCTTTAAAACCTTCGAGGCAGTTTCAGTTACTTGAGTAGAGAAAGTCATGGATGGATTTGACTATATGCCTCCCACCTCTACATTTGAATCCATAACCACATTTTCTTACCCACTATGTGCCTTATTCATCACTTGTATAGTGAGCACAATTTTTTGTAGGAAAGCCATGGTGGACTCAGGGGGTTGCAAAGGATTTATGCTAAATTGAAAAAAGAAAACTTGCAAAAAACACTGGTAGAGCATCATCAAATATCCCCCATAAAAGGATTGTCCTTCTTTTACTGCTCTTATTAGTTGCTCTTTATCCTTGTAGTTCAGTAATTTTAATATAAGTTGTTGCTAAGGGTTCCATTTTTAACTCCTTTGGGGCACAATGTGTTCTTTTTAGTCTACAGAGGAACCCCCAATGACAGTCTTAGAACCTTCAATAAATTCAGCTCCAAATCCAGGATTAGGTCCAAACCATTAGTCTTTTCTTCCACACAGATTAGATACAAGTTGTAGCAACTGTCTGCCCTGTAGGTCTTCAAGGTTAACCTTCAGAGGAGACTATCGCTAGGTCAATTGGCATTCAGGGTAACTTTCCTATGTGACACCCTCTTTGGCCAGAGTGAGAACCAAAAAAGTGCTCAAAAGTTGAGGACCATGTTTCAGAAACCCTAGCAAAAAGCAACACAAGTACAATGTTTCCCTTATTAATATACATGCACTAAAACCAGTTCATTTAAGTAGCCACTGCCCCAGCTGTGGCTGTTTAAATGATACCAATACTGTGCATATTTCCTACTGATAGTCAGAACAATGAGTTATAACAACTGATTGGTACCTGTTCCGTAGTGCTGATTGTACCCTCTAAACACCTGAAATTCGAAGCAGCTGGTCCATTTCCTCTGTCCTGAGCATGGTATTTTTTGAGAGCAAGGATTTCTCCAAGCACATTCCAGCCCTGCAGAGACCATCAATTTATCTCAAGCCATCATATTTTCACATAAAAATGGGCAGACTGCTGGAGTTGCAAGGGTCAGTTAACAAGTGTTTTTTTTTTGCCAATAATGTTACAAATGTCAGCAAATCAGCAAATGGGACCCTTTAATTATCTGTTAACTTAGTCAGTGGAGTTCCCCTGAAGTGCAAGCTGAAGGCATGACACTAGTTATAATCCCAGTGAAATATCTGTTTACTGTCCTAGGATGTTTTATTGCAGTCAGCTTGTCATCTGTCCTTATTAATTGCCTTGCTGTAGGACATTTGTCTGGTATCATGACAGAAGTTTCATATTGAGGGTCTGCGGTCATTACTTGTCAGCCCCATCACTGGAAAGCTTCTGTACTTAGAGTTTCCACAGTGCTGCATTTTTCTACTGGCACAGCTGTGCCGTCTACTTGTCTGTGAATAGTCTGCAATTCACTGAATGTGTGGTATGGATACTACCCTGGTTTCATTATTTGAATATTTTTGGAGTACCTAACAGAATGAAGAGGGACACAATTCTATACTAGTCATATCTGTGGGCACCATTTCTAAATTGTCATTTCTTGGCACTGATTAGCGCTTGGTGTTATATTTTTTCATAGTAGCAACTAATTTACTCCTTTAAGTATATGGCCTTCATCTTCATGTACTAGGAACATACATGGTGAGCAGCTATAGTCCACTGTCCTGGTTGTTTCCAGATTATTTGCTTTGAGCATTTTCTGATTTGCTAGCCACAGCTAACAGTACTCTTGCACTGGCTTCTTTGAAGTCTGGATTTGGTCTCTTCCAACATCTCATGTTCAACAGTATTGTTGCAACTTTTCCTTTTTTTCCTTTTTGAGGTTTAGGCAGCAGTCCTTGGAATGCTGGACATTTATGACCAGCTGCAGTGCTACAATTTCTCATCCCCTGGCTCATTTTCTGGGATAGGAAATCATTCTTTAATATGACTTGGAGTATATATGCCCCCTTTATACTTTTATTTGTAATATTTATCTTGTGTGTTTATGTTTTCTGAAACTCTGATTTGTTTGTTTGTCAAGTTTTGCTAAGACTGCACTTACTGGAATTATGCTACATAACTGCATTAATTGCATAACTAAATTATTAATAATTTTCTGCACCTCACTTTTCTCTTTGCAAAATGCTTAGGCTTAAGTGGGTTTGTCATAATGGTTAAAGTCTTCACTTCACAGAAACAGGTTACAAAGTTTGATTTTGATCTTGTGTAATTGGTTAATCCTAAAATAACCCTTCATGGCAGTTTGCATTGTATTCAACTATGAACACAAATAGAGCTGAAGACAGTTACAAATCCTCACAAAGAGACATCTGTATCAATTTAAGTTATATGTTTGTCACACATACAAACACACACACACACACACACACACACACATACAAACACATGCACAGTGTGCCACCAGATGTATTCAAGCATTGGAACTATCCATTAAGAAGTCCAAACCCATGTTGAACAAAGTTGTGTATCATTGAATATGCTGTGTTGTAAGATATATAAGCCATGGTCTGAGGAATTTAAGTTGGGAGTAATAATCCATTGCTGCAATGTATATATAGTATCACCTCCAACACACAAATGGTGGACATCATTATATGTGACCTGTGGCTTGCTTGACTTGGAACCATAGTTACCTGCCTATATATCCACCATGCACCTTCAAACTAGATGACACAGTGGAAAGTCAATCTGTATGAATGTTTGATACAGTTTAAGCATAACCATGATATGAGGGTTATGTGAACTGCCTGAATGGCAAAAAGACATACTGTATATGATATGCAGCAGTATATTGACAAGGAACTGGTGTAGGATTTTTAAGGTTGATGTCTGTGAAATTCCTGACACGTTCCCTGTTGAACACTTAAAGGTCTATTTAGCAAGGATGATTAATGCTGCACAATCTTTCATGTTCGCAATGACGGGCAGTCTCCTGAATCCACACGTGGGCAACATATGTCCACTAACACCCACATGGTCTCCCCATTCACATGGACATTGTCAATTCTGTCATGATCATGGAGGTGATGGTAATTTGGATACAAGTTGAGCTATTTGCAACATAATAGGCAATCATATGCAGCACAGATAGTACTAGCTCTGAAAGTGACCAATAACACTTGTTGTTCAGCTGCAGAGCTACAGAGCTGCTATTACTAACATATTAACACAAGTCTAACTCATGCACATCTATGATTCCTGGTTTTGAGAACGGATGTTCACTGGAATTAACAGACCAGGTTTCATACATCACTCAGTCACACTGCCATAATAAGTATTAATAATTTGCTGCACGTCACTTTTATCTTTGCAAAATTTTTCCTGTTTGTATATGCAGTAATAAATCATTTTCATGTAGACCTGCAGCCAAATATTACTGGTGTGTGCTAAATGTGTTATATTACAGAATATCATAACATGCAAGCAGCCTACAACAACAGGAGAGAATCACAGCATTGTCTGAAACATGTGTCACAGCACTAGATGAAGAGTTGGGCATGGAAGCATCAGAAGAACAGTCTGCAGTGGCACCTCATACAAGACAGAGGTGGTCACAATGCTTCAATACACTATCAAAGAGGTAATGCCTAGTTGACAGCTATGGGCCATGACACATGCAACACAAACTAAAACTGATGCATGAAATATCAGACCCGGCCCATGCAATGTGGTGGCATTACTGACCAGGGTTGCACATTAGACATTACTGGTTACAGGGTAGGCAGGGCATAGCTGAAATCATTTGCACATGCAGGTATGGCAAAATAGCAGGTGACATGAATGGTATATAGACAAGGGTAATGGGAAGTGGCTATTCAGGTGGATATTATGTTGGGAGGATGAGGTGTCACATCTACAGCGGTTAGGAAGCACACCTCTCAACCTGCTAGTGCAAGAATTCTGGACAAAGTAAAAAAATAGTGGGAGGAGGCACAAATTAAGGGGCAGATTCTAATTATTGCTGTTAGACTAATAGGTTTTACATTACAAAGCATTTTCTTAAACATGTGAATTCTGAAGCTCAGAGGTTTGTCATTATTTAGTGACTTTAATCCTCAATGATTTGCCACAAAACTACAATTTTTTTGAGAAACAGACTAAAAAAATAAGTCACAAATATGGAAATTCTGTGGAATTTCAAACATTTGAGAGTTATGTGGGTGTGGAGCTGCTATGTTGTGAACACTAGCCATGTGTAGTGTAGTGACCAGTAATTTTGATGTTTGCTGTGTTTCTCAGTAGGAATGTCCTAACTCTCTGAAGGTACAAATGCCACAAAGTGGTTCCAGATATGAACAGCCAGTAGCTACATAGTATCCCTGACCCAGACAGCAGCCATGGAAAGGTGTTGTACTCTATTAGTATATATAAATATATATATATATATATATATATATATATATATATATATATATATATATATATATGGCTCTACTTCATATGTTCGACAGAACATTTGAACGAAATTCATTTGGTCGACAGCTCATTTGGTCGACAACCAGTATTCAAGGTGCTTAACAGGAATTTGCCCCCCTCCCCAATGTTGTGCGAACCTGGAGTTGTATATAGTTAGGATGGGTGTGGGGGGCACAGCCCCCCACAATGGGGGGGTGTTAAGCCCTTCACCTATTTTCATTTAAAAGCATGAAAATACAAGAAAAACTACCCCATTTTAAACAAAAATAGGTGGGGGGCACAACCCCCAATGTGGGGGGGCTGCACCCCCCACACCCCCTGTTATTATATATATATCAACGCCAGGGTCGCACAACATTGGGAAGGGGGGCAAATCCCTGTTAAGTGCCTTGAATATTGGTTGTCGACCAAATGAATGTTGATCAAATGGTCTGTTGATCTTATGAAGTAGACCCATATATATATATATATATATATATATATATATATATATATATATATATATATGGGTTCATGTCAGTACACCGACAAGTCGGAACATCGACATTCACTCCACCGACACATGAAATAATCGAAACCGCAAACACGGACATTTAACAGGTAAGAGTTTTAATTTCGCTAATCATGCCTACCATGTTTTAGTAAGTGTGGCAGTGTTATGCATGTGTGGTAGGCATGACATGAACCCATATATATATATATATATATATATATATATACATATACATATACATATACATATATACGTATATAGATAAATATTTATTGGTTTCCATGATGTTGGTCGATTGTGGCTAAGACTGATCTTTGTATTCTTGACCCAGTTTAGTTGACAATGCACATGGTCAACAGTTGTATGATAAAGCATAATGTCATATGCTGCTTCCCTGGGGACTGTGTAATCTGAGTTAGTATTTATAATTAGTAAGAGTATGCAGGACTCAGCCCACTCCTCCACAGTGGGGGGGGTAGAGGAGGACTTGACACTCCTCAGAAACGCTGTTTGTAGAAATGCATATTCTGAGTGGTAACCTTGGAGCATGTTTTGCAATTTGATGTTACTGTGTCAACGTAATGCAGAATTCACAATTTCCACTACTTCCATGAATTTTGGTGTGCCCTCTTAGTGTTATTTGCACAAGCAGTCGATTACAGTCAGTATCAGAGATTGTATTACAATTTGCTGTTAACGTGGATAAGTGTTTAGAATTCTTTTAATTGATTTTAGAATTCCCTCTCCTTGCTTAGAGCAAACTCTCTTTCAATTATTAACATACAGTTTTGAGAGACATGAGGAGAAATCTGGAAGGAATCCTTTCACAGTGATTCCAAAATGGCAGTTATTTTAGACTGATACAAATTGCTCCATGCTGAAGATTTTGCCCAATACTACCAGTGTTCTAGTACCCTATAGAGAGTTCTTTATGGTTTATGCTGTTTGGGTGGAAATAGTGGTGGTCTAACATTTAGTTTGATCTCACCAGATTGTAGATGTAGATGAAATGAAAAAATGTTTAGTCTTTTAACTGAGTGGTTAGAGGTGATCTTTTATGTAGAATCTTTTTTTTCTCTCTCATAAAGCCATCCTGTGTGGCATTTATGGATGCTTACAGCATTTTCATCAGCTAGTACCAGGTACCTGTCCTCATTCACCATGTCTACCAAATTCATCTAGGTTCCCCTGAATTCCCTCTTGTTTGGGTCTATTGAGATGATAAATATAACCTGGGGAAGTATTACTCTAGTATTGTGGAATGTTTTCTGCTCCAAAATTATATCCTTCTCATCCACCAATCCTGTCGCAGGATTGCAGGTACATCATTCTGCCTAAACAATGACTCAGCTATAGCCCCGCCCTCTGAGGGCAAGTTGTCTATGTGTACCCAGCCTTGTATAGGATTCAACAGTGAGACACAGCCAAGTGCACGTGTCAACTATTGCAGATTTGGTTTGCCTATTTGCCCTACCTCTGCCATCATGTACATGCCATTAATTGAGCTTGGGTAGCTTGGCCATAATCAGGACTTTATTTATCTTTGCTACCAGTGCAAGATTATAAAATTTTTAGAGTAATATAGATGTTTTGATGAGTTTCTTTTCTTGTTATTGCTGTTTTAGGAAGTTGTTTTGGTTTCACTAGACTTGTAATAGGTCAATGCATGACTAAAATAAAGTTTTACAGTATTCTTGTAAGTATTTTGTTATTAGCTGTTTTATACGTTATTTTATTTTTAATAATTTTCAGTTGAGAACATATGACTTTTATATCAGCTTTGTATGCGATTTGTTGAGGAATATGAACAAATCTCAACAATTGCTCTCTGGAAAAAGAATTGCTCAGGTTATAACTTATTGCATGTGCAGAAAAGGGGTAGGGTACAGGCAGTGAAGCACAGCTAAGTGCAGTAAGACTAGCAAGTGGAATATTCCATACTTTGGAAAATTGCACATTGCGGAAACAATCAGTTAATTTGGTAGCATGAAAACTCCCAGCTATTATGTGCATAAGACATTCTTGAAGGTTACATTTCTACAACAAATTGCTGAAGGCAATCATTGCAACAGGCAGTATGAAGAGACTGAAAGTCAGTGCAGGAAATCGCCTGCCTTGAACTAACATAAACTGCAAACTAATAAACTGTCACTACAGTGGTATTTGTTCAGATTTTAAGTTGACCTATGACCTGGTACAGTTTATGTGAATAGCTGTAGTTGCAGTTATCTGTTTTGAAGGAGTAACCACTATCATGCCTCAGCAACTAGACCGGTTAAAAGATGTTCCTTTAAATGCAGCCTTCACTGTTGTTGACAGAGTACTGTATTTGCTTAAAGTAGATGAGTAGAACTATAATGCTGACTATAGAAACTGACCTTACTTTCTGCAGCTGTTTTTTAACTCCTTTGTTTGACTGCTGGCTGAGGTGGCATATCTGGCACTTTTCACTTCATAGTTATTATTATTTCTGTGGGAGGGTTACCACTGAGCTGTTCATGTTGTAATAAGACAAAGGAAAACTGACTGGAATATATTTTTCATATATGCCCAGTATTAATAGAGGTTACTATGCAGTTTTACAGATGAAATAAATTTAGTAACTCTTCAGTGGCCCATGTATACTGGGTTCCAAAACTGATATTGAGATGGTGTTGAAACACTGAGAAAGTGGTTGCTTTTAGCTGCAGTTTCACAACATGTGACATATACTGACAAACAATACTTATGAAAGGCTGTTTCCTGACAGTAACTATTATGCTGTTATTCATTACATTAAAGAACAGCCACAGTTTTGTCCCTTCAGATATATGAAGAATCATTTGCATCACTTGCAAATTATCTGAGATATTCAATGCAGGTAAAACTACTAATATCATTGTAAAATAATGTAATGGTAAAATATTCTGTGCGTATGCTCCCTGGGAAATGCAACATATAGATAATGGGTATTATAATCAGAAAAATGGCATTACAGAAGGCTTAAAAAGTATATTTTAAGATTGCGTTAACCAATATTTTGACTCTTACTGACATAATTCTTCATTGACTATATTCAGATATTTAATTTTAGGCTCAGTAGTCATTAAAATTCCAAAGAATAATAATAATAATAATAATAATAATAATCACAACAGCAAGCTTCAATGTACTGAATCCATCTATAGACAGTTTTGAGATGGTGTTTTACTGTAACTGTATTTTTAAGTGTAGTAACAAAGAAAGAAAGAAACAATGTTACTGGAATAATTTTCTGTATGTTCATAGTGCGAGATGTGAGTATTTCCCCTATATTAATAACAACAATTAGAGTCATTCTGCTATAAGTAAAAACTGTAAGTATAAACAGAAAAAGTGTTACCAGCCCCTAAAATTGCTAAAGGAACACTTTAAGCAGTAAAACCGAACTTAAACAGGCTACTATAACTCCCTAATGTACTTACCTTATATTTCCAGGCTCTAAGATCTGTGTGTCTGGTTAACCCCTGCTCCGCTTGCCCTCGGGCTCACTCCGCATACCTCCCTGCCTCCAATTCACACCCGTCCCCAGTACTGCTAAATTTATAGCCATTTGACCACGCCCCTCTGACCAGAACCAATCAGTATTGTACTTCTCATTTTAAACTTAGCCCCACACCTCCCTCTTCCATCTCCTATCCTTCCTCCATAGCCTGGTGACAATATAATAAAGATTATAACTCTGCCACTTACTATGTCACCATCTAATACAATGTCTCTACTTTCTCTGCTATCCCTTATGTTAATTCCATATCTCCGCTCCACTTATGAAAATCAGTTCTACCTAGGATTTCATTACTCAAAATATCAAACCACCATCCCAATTACATCTAATATGAAAGACACTCAATAATTTGTCCTATTTCAAACTCTTTAACCATTATAAACTATCAACTTATTAACTCTAGATACGTCAGCTCAAAATCCAAACACTATCAAAAACTAATAATTGAATTCTTGAAGCTTATTATTAACTTACACGCTAACTTTGAGTATGACTGACTCCTATTAGGATAAATGCATGTTCTTCTATTATTCCCCGATATGCTAGCCTGAGTTGAGAAGTATGCTTCAGACTACTACAGTAAATGGAATTTTTTGAGACCGTTAGTATACGAATCCAAGATATCACTTCAGAGTGTTAGAAACTGGTGTCTCGCTTTTGTACTTGGCGCCCATCTATCGCACATACTCTCCTCTCTTTTCTTTCGCGCGCTAGATTCCTAGCGTGTTTTTTTCTCCCAGTGCTCTACCTACTTAAGCCCTCCATTATTATTACCAACTATAGCACGTGGGGATATCACTACTCCATCTGCCTTCCTTGCCTCAGCTACTTTCCCTAGCCCTTTAGAGGGTATAACATATTTAACATGAGCTTTGTTTTCAGACTCAAAAGGTTTTAGTGTCCTTATTCATACCGAAGCAGTACTTAGCGTGTCTTTTCACAAATCCTCACCTATCCTTACTAAACTGACTTGTGCTTCCCCGCGCTTATTTTAGGCGGGTGTAGCACACTTCCCACTGCCCTAACTTGCATACTAGCTTAAGTCCAACGCCTAGGAGGCTCTACTCCTTCCTCCCCTACATAATTCTCATACAGATAGTCTCCCAGCTTATGTTATTTTTATTGCTTATTTTAGGCGAACATGCCTGTATATTGTATTTTCAATAGTAATTAGCGGAGTTTGACCACTGTAGCTTTGTAGATCTGTCTACTGATTTCCTTCAGGAATATAGATGTATTTGTGTTATCCTGCACTGATTACTCAGCATTATTGACACATGGCTGAATGATTTACATGTTTGTTGTTATCTTTGGGTATTGCACTTGCTTTTTTTACAGTTTTTGTTGCTCTATATTTAACCTTTTTACAGTTTATATTGCTCTATATTTAACCCTCTTTTTTCTCCCTTCCTTTTCTTAGCTCTTCTGCCTAGTGACCACCTGTAGTTCTGGGATTTGAGTACCCTGCCTAAGTCTCCCGCCACTTACCCTACCTAGGGACCAATTTTTAACAATTTTGGAAAAGCCTCTTCCCTTAAAGATGCAAGAAAGTATGTCCTTCAGCTCTTCAAGGTTTCTCAACATTGTGTATGCTTGTCTTAGCCTCAGCTATTGTTAATCTCAAAGCAAGTTCTGCCAGCAGCCAACCTTAGCTTCTCCCCTCCCCGACCACCAGCAACCTTTAGTAACTCCTCTTTCCTGATTCTCTCCACTCCTCTAGCCCAGACAGTAACCCTGGTAGCATTTACCTGCTGAGTCCACTAGGTGGCTCCCTACTACCAAATTTGCTTATCCTTGCAAACTTTTCTTTCCACATACAAAGTCCTATCCTTCCCACTATCCTGCTACCCTTTTTGTGTTTTCCACCCTCTTCCTTTCTTCTGCCTTACTCAGCCTTGCCCCACTTAGTCCTCACTCTCCTAGTATTTCCTCTTTCTCCTCGGATTACTTACCTGACCTAACAGCAACTTCTGATTGTTTTCCACTCAACCTCTCTTCTTTGGCTCTACCCGCTCCGTTCGCCCAGCGGGCTCACTCCGCTCCCCTCCCTACCCCCAATTCCCACCCCCCCCCAGGGGTCCTACTCTTATAGCTCCATAGCCACACCCCTATCCCTCCTGGCCTATACCTCTCCTTCCCACCAAATCTTTATCCAGCCTCTACACTCCCCCTACACTCCCCCCCTTCTTCTATCTTAGCCCTAAGACCATACTTGTACTATTACCTCTCTCCATTACCTACACTTCTCCTTATCCTTGCTCTTTCCTCTCCAGCCATCCCTGCTCTATTTCCTATAGAATCTATTCCTATTTTACCATTCTGCTTTAAATAAATTTACTACCCCTCTATTCTATTCCACACTCATATCTCTCCCCTTATACTCTCCTCTCTGCTTCCTCTCTTCTCATATTAACTAAATCATGACTCCCTACATATTAACTATGCCTTTACTCTCAGTCTTAATCATGACTACCCTTCTCTCAACATACCATCTCACCTTTATTGAAATTTCACTTAACAACTATCTTATCTCCTCACAAACACACACTCCTACTACACTCACTTTCACACCATACCCTAATGTTAATTCCACCCCTAGCTATCATCTATCTAAATACCACAGGCAACATCACCTTACCTACCCCATACTAACTGACAAAAAAAACAAAACCCTAACAATTCAAAAGAGTAAATTCTTAACTAAACTAGTTAACCCAACCCTACTAGATGGAGACATCCACCCCAACCCTGGCCCTAACTCACCACCTCCCCAAAACCACTCTCCTAACCTCAATAATAACTTCCTTATAGGACACCTTAATATCCAAAGCATAAATAAGAAAATACCCTTCATCCATGCCCTTTTAGATACCCACTCATTTGACATTCTCTGCCTCTCAGAAACCTGGCTAAACACAGGCACTAAAGACACAGAGATTATACCTCAAGGTTATAACATAGTAAGACACGACCGCTTAAAAGCAAGGGTGGTGGAGTAGCAATACTTTTCAAAAATCAACTAAACATCACTACTCAACCAGCATGCCCAAACCAAAATAGCAAAACAGAAGCCATCATTATTAAACTACAACTTAACACCAAAAATCTATTTACATTATTTGTTTGTATCTTCCCCAGGTAATAACATCCCAATATTAGAAGATTTTCTAAGTTGGGTCTCTACCACCTACCCCCAAGAAACTATAATTCTTGGCGATGTTAACATAGACTGGAACACTATTAATAATGATAATCCCTCCTCTCACATTAACCTACATGGTTTCTCACAAACTATTACCTCAACTACAAGAGTCAATAAGCCCAGTAATAAAGAGAGTATACTAGACTGGATACTCACAAATAAAGTTAACAAACAATATAAAGTAGGTACCTTGCCAGATGACATCAGCGACCACTCCTAACCTACATTACTAGATTAAAATCAGAATATGTCAACCTCCCTAATACAAGGCAAATTCGATCTCTCAAGCATTTTAACATAGACCTCTTTAAAGCTGATCTGAGAGCATGTAAATGGAATTGTTTAAAATCACTTCCTCTGGAGGAAGCAGTATTATTGTTTAATACTACATTCTTATCCATACTCAATGCACATGCTCCTGAGCGCTCCATTAGAATTAAGACCAAACCTGCCCCATGGCTAACCTCAAACACTAAAAAACTCATGCATGCTAGAAACAAAGCATGGACAAAATGGAGATGTGATAGACAAAAACCTGATTTAGTTAATTTCCGCCAGCTCAGAAATCTTGCAAAAAAATCAATAATCTCTGACAAGAAAAATTTCTACTGTAAGCTTCAGGAAACTCATATTAACAACTCCAAACAGTTCTGGTCCTCAGTAAATAGACTTCTCTCCCCAGGGACTGCTAAAACTCCTTCCCCTCTAAATACTGATCCAGATACCCCACTCCAGACTGCAAATGTCTTCAACTCTTTTTTCTCTGAAACTATTCAATCCTTAGCCAAACAAATGAACCCTAACAACTCTCATATACCAACTAACATAACCACCTCCTCTTTTAACTTCTCTCTAAAACCTATATCTACCTCTTTTATCTATAAACTCATTCACAAACTGAAACCCTGTACACCTTCTGCTGACAAGCTCCCTCTCTGTTCCTCCAGAAAGCTGCCAAAGAAATTGCATATCCTATATCCTTACTTATCAACAGAACTATCCAAGAAGGAACCATCCCTGATATCTGGAAAGTATCTTATATTATCCCACTGCATAAAGGTGGAAACTCCCTTGACCTTTCCAACTTTAGACCAATTGCCCTTCTCTCCCCCCTAGCAAAGATCATGGAAAAATGTATTCATCAACAACTTGTACACTATCTCTCTCTTCACAGCATAATAGCAAACTGCCAGCATGGTTTCAGACCCCACCATAGCACCACCACTGCCCTTCTATCTTTTGTGGATACTATCAACAAAAATCGAAACAACAACACTTTCTCTTCCGCTCTTTTCATTGACCTCTCTAAAGCTTTCGACATGGTCAACCACTCACTCTTAATTCACATTCTTGAATCTCTCTCTTGCGATAAACTGGCCACTAGCTGGTTTAAATCTTATCTTAGCAACAGACAACAAGCAGTAATTTGGGAAAACTATATCTCATCTCTCTTGCCTATATCCATCGGAGTTCCCCAGGGCTCCATTCTGGGTCCACTTCTGTTCTCCCTCTTTATTAACGACCTTCAGACTGCTATCCCACAAGCTACCTGCATACAATATGCAGATGATTCTACCCTAATCTGCACAGCCCCTTCCTCTACTGAACTGACCTCATTGACCCAAAAGACCTTTAACACAGTAGAAACTTGGTTTTCTACACGGTTTCTCCTACTAAATGCCAAAAAAAACAAACTTCTCCTCTTCTCCCCTACCACTCGCTCCCCTCCTTTAAACTTTACCATTTCTTCAAACAATGGCACCATCATCTCACCTGATCCTACCACTAAACTCTTAGGTATAACCATTGACAATAATCTTTCCTTCGATCAGCACATTAACAACACCATCAAGACTGTTAACAAAAAAATTGGATCCCTATATCGCATCAAACCTTTTCTAACCCCAGCAACTAGAACCAAAATTGCTCAATCTCATCTCCTATCTACTCTCCTATATGCTTCCCCCATTTATACAAACCTTAAAAAAATCAATCTTAATAAACTTGCAACCTGTTATAACAATATAGCTCGCTTCGCCACTGGTAACCCCTTTAGGACCCACCATTGTATAAACCTAAAACAACTTGGCTGGCTCGAATTTCAAAACTACCTAATAGTCCCTCAACTCACTATAGCCCACAATATACTACACCTTCCTGACAACACCCCTATAATCTCTCAACTTCTAATCCCTTACAACAATCTCAACTCACTTCGCTCTTCTAGTAGAATTATGACAAAATCAATAAAGGTAAACAATACAGCAGGTGGTTCTCTATTTACTAACACTATAGGTAGAAGTTGGAATCTCTTACCTAGTGACATTACCTTGACTACATCCCTGCCTCTATTCAAACAGAAAATTAAACTTTTCTACCTAAACCATTGGCTTTGTTCCTGCAGTGCACCTGATTAACCTTTTCTATACACAGTTCTTATCTATTTTTGTCTCTTCCGCCCCTCTTTTAACTTTTCTAATTCTAACTATACATAATTTATGTAAAATTGCTAATAAGTAATTGCATATATGTAATGCAAATATGTAATGAACTGCATATGGTGTATATGTCTCTCTTTAAAATTATCCTTCCCTCTGGATGGTCTTTTTGAATTCTAAAATTTTGCTATTTCTTAGAAGTAATGGTTTTTTATGTAATGTACTTAGTATTTAGTGGAGCTTTTCTCCTCGGGCCTCTGCTGAAAATGGACATGTATCCAGCCAGACTAGCCCGGTCAACAAATGTAAAATAAAATAAATAAATAAAATAAACTTACACTATAACCTCACAATGGATGGAGACATTCACCCAAACCCTGGCCCAATTACTCTTGATAACCCTACTTCTTATTCTAATAACCCTACCAAAACACTATCTATAAATAGGTCCCCTAACTCCCTCCTGGTCTGCCATAAAAATATTAGAAGCATTAACAATAAAGTATATAACTTGCATTGCCTATTAGCATTCTACTCCCCTGATATACTGTGTCTAACTGAAACCTGGTTAAAGCCATCAACTTTAGATAATGAAGTTTTACCACCTAGCTATAACATACTTAGACTTGACCATGCTACTAGAAAGGGAGGTAAGGTAGCTGTACTCTTTAAATCTGCACTAAATGTTACTATAGACCCCATACAACCACCCCAGGTCAATAATACAGAAATTCTTTCTACCAAATTTCAGATTAATAAAAACAAATGCATAAGTATTGTCTGCATGTACATTCCCCCTAGGGAATAATACCAATACCCTAGAAGACATCTTCTACTGGTTAGCTAATACCTATCCCAAAGAAACCATAGTACTTGGAGATTTTAACATAGACTGGAACTCCTGCTCCTCAGAATCTCCTACTACCCATGTAAACCTATATGGGTTTATACAGATCATATCCACTGCCACCAGTATAGGCAAATCTAATCACAAAGAAAGTATACTAGATTAGATACTAATCAATAGTCACCCCCAAATGTACACATCAGGGACCCGCTCTGATGACCTCAGTGATCACTTTCTTACCTTTATATTTAAACACAAAGCCAATCATCACCACCAGCCCACCAATAGAACAGTTAGAAATAATAAGAGCTTTAATCCTACCAAGTTTCAAGATGGGCTCAAATCATGCAATTGGTCTGCCCTAAAATTCTTGCCCCTGGATGAAGCCGTTCCTTACTTTAACAATAAATTCCTTACCATCCTTAATTCTCATGCTCCTGTTTGCTCCATTAGGACCAAAACAAAAATTGCACCCTGGCTCTCTAAAGACACCAAATTAAAAATCATACTCAGAAATAGGCATGGGCCATATGGCATATCACTAAAGCCCCACTAGATCAAATTAAATATCAGCAATTAAGGAATGAGACAAAATATCCATTTTATTAGATAAAAAAACTTCTACGTCCATCTCCAGCTGAGAAATCAAAATAAACCAGACATAAACAAACTACTGCATCCAGAACAAACCACCACATTAACTCCCTCAGCCTCTGCTGATAAAACTACCAGAGGATGTAGCTAAAACCTTCAATAGTTTCTTCACTGAGACTATCCAGATCCTGGCTGGCCAGCTACCTCAGGGTTCCTCTAACATACAGGTTGCCATTCCCAGTACCCAGCACTCCTTTAGCTTCCAACCAGTCTTTACATCTTTTATTTACACCTTAATCAAAAAATCCCCTGTGCGACAGGACCAAGTAGGATTAGGTCTCTGCCCCAAGTTTCCCTCTGAATCAGACTGCTCTACACAGAAATCCTATACCTGACCAGCGACCAAGCGTGGAAGGCTAAGACTATCAGCCCATTTACAGCTGATATATGCTAAGGTCTCTGCCCCAAGTTTCCCTCTGAATCAGACTGCTCTACTCAGAAATCCTATACCTGACCAGCGACCAAGCGTGGAAGGCTAAGACTATCAGTCCATTTACAGCTGATATATGCTAAGGTTAATTTTGGCATCTTGTTTCCTGTGTGCTTTATCTCAGTCCAACTGGGTCCAAATGCACTATAAATCTTCCCCGACACTACCATAATTAGGGACTTGCCTAATATGCCGGGTTATCAAGTCCTAAAAATTTAAACTCTGCTCTAGCGCTATGAAGCTAGGTATATAGAGAGATTGGCTTACCTGATAAAGAAAGATACGTAGTCAGCTTAAAGGGTTTGGCGTACTCTATATCTGTAACGCTGTACTGCATAAATTCACATATAAAGTATAATTCTGTGGCAGTCAAATTTAAGTGGCTTATGCTGTCAAACCAGATACTTACTGTGTGAATCTAACACTAAGCATAGCTCTCAACCTTCCATCTCCAAAATGAGGAACACTCACCTTCATAATGTGGAATAAATGGGCAAAATGTGGAATACATACTAATGGCTTACTAACAATTTCAACTAGGAAGGTCATAGGATGGTTAAAATATGCTGGTTTTACTTCTAAGGAAGATCTTTTAATGAATTAATATGATTAATTTCTATTTACCATGGATTTTACTTAAAAAAAGTCCTAACACTGAATTTGTGATAGACTCTTTCAGTGTGGAACTTTGAGGAACTTTGAGGAACAGGAACTTTGTAAGACCTCAAATGAGGTACATTCCTCATAATGAGGTACACTTGAGAGGTATGACACTAAGCGACATAGGCCATTGAGAATTCTACCTACTAAATAGTCCTTTTAAAATTTATAAGTATACGCCATTTTAAAGCTTCGTACCTGAAACAAACTAGCCCTAGTAACATTGTTAGCCCCGCTCTGCTCCTCCCCCTCTCTCTGAACAGAGATGACTTATATCCCCACAGAAGCCGCCAATTTTTAAATTCCCTGTGCGACAGGGCCAAGTAGGATTAGGTATGGACATACAACACAGTGTTTATCCTTTATCTTTTATCTTCTAATGTCTACTTAATGTTTTTTGTGAACTAAAATACTTCTGTAACTGAAGCGTGTTGCATTTACATTTGCTGAGTTTTGTTATAACACTTGCTGAGTTTGTCACAATTTCTTTAGCTCGTACCTGTGCTACAGTATCTGATAAGCCAGAATGTAGCTGCGTGTAATAGCTATGTGATAAAGACCTTGAAGCCAAGCCAGACTCTTAACATATTATCCTAGTTGAAGCTGTAATTACTAGTATTTGATGACCTGTGTAACTTATAAGAAGATGGATTGCTAGGGTTTGATCTGAATTAATGCTGATTATCATGATTACTGACTAAGAACTCTAAGTTTCATTGCGAGTGAATGTTAATGTCTTTGTCCATGCTGGCTGCCTAAACTGATCTTGCTCTGACTAATCTTGACTGTACCTAACTAGATTATCCCTTTTCTAGGTCTCTGCCCCAAGTTTCCCTCTGAATCAGACTGCTCTACTCAGAAATCCTATGCCTGACCAGCGACCAAGCGTGGAAGGCTAAGACTATCAGCCCATTTACAGCTGATATATGCTAAGGTTAATTTTGGCGTCTTGTTTCCTGTGTGCTTTATCTCAGTCCAACTGGGTCCAAACACACTATAAATCTTCCCCGACTCTACCATAATTAGGGACTTGCCTAATATGTGAAGTTATCAAGTCCTAAAATTTTAAACTCTGCTCTAGCACTGTGAAGCTAGGTATATAGAGAGATTGGCTTACCTGATAAAGAAAGATACGGTAGTCAGCTTAAAGGGCTTGGCGTGCTCTATATCTGTAATGCTGTGCTGCATAAATTCACATATAAAGTATAATTCTGTGGCAGTCAAATTTAAGTGGCTTATGCTGTCAAACCAGATACTTACTGTGTGAATCTAACACTAAGCGACATTGGCCATTGAGAATTCTACCTACTAAATTGTGCTTTTAAAGTTTAGAAGTATACACCATTTTAAAGCTTCGTACCTGAAACAAACTAGCCCTAGTAACAGTGTTAGCCCTGCTCTGTTCGCCCTCACTTTGTGAGGGCTCACTTTACTCCCCGCCCTGCCCCCATATCCCACCCACCCCAGTATAGTTACATTTATGTACATCAAACCCCTCCCTCTTCCTTTCCCACCCAATCACCAATCCCAGGCCACTAATGTCATCCTCCTGCTTAACAACCCACCCTACTCTTCACTTACTCTGATTCCATGACTTCATCGATTCTTATAACTGCAACTTACTACTAACTAGTCCATAACCTCTCACTTAGAAATAAATTAACTATTATTCCTCTTGAATCTAAACTTTAATCCAAACTCTATTTTACGTTTATTAGAAATGACTCTCCCACTTTCACTGACTTTCCTCATCTCTTCTATAAGCATTCCTCTCCTAATAACTGTCTTCAATGCCACCTCCTACTCCTGTTACAAACTACCCCCCTCCTTCTCCCCCTCTAACTCTTCTACTCTCGCCATCCTCACTCTGTCACTTATCACTTTCACAACATATCCTCCTCTCTTGTTCAACCTAACCCGCTTCACTATTTTAAACTAAAACTCCTACCCTCTTCAATAAAGCTCCATACACCCAAAGTGAAATTGTTTTTCCTACTAACTACAAGTTGCATACCAAAATTTCTGCTCCTTCCTTCCTCTAACTGGATAGCCCTAGCTGGAGACATTCACCCCAACCCGGGACCCAAGACTAGTACCAATCTTACTTCCTCTACCTCTCCAAATTGTAGTAACCACAAATACCTCAAGCTAATTACCATTAACACCCAGAGTGTAAAAAACAAAATAGCACTCTTCCATGCTTGGCTAAATCAAACTACCCCCTGGCTTTAAAGCTATCAGATGTGATTGCCAAAACAAAAAAGGAGGAGGAGTAGCCTTAATCTATAATAGCCTACTGAACCTCTGTCCTTGCCAGAACCCTATTCGGCAGTTCGACAATGCTGAGCTAGTCAGTGGAATTCTCAAAATGAATAATTATAAAAGTATTTGTGTCATGGCCAGCTATATCACGCCTGGAAACAATACTACCACTCTCGAATACATTCTTTTAAGGGCCTCAACTAACATTAAACTTGAGACATACATATTTGGTGATGTGAACATTGACTGGAATAGAATCAATAACAACAATCCCTCACTATCTATAAATCTTTTTAATTTCACTCAACTAACAAATGGCATCAACAGACCCAATAGAAACAACCCCCCGGGGTCCACTCTGGACTGGATCTTAGTCTCCCATCCTAATAAGATCTCTCACTCTGGTATTTTACCAGATTCCATGAGTGACCATCCCCCAGCCTTCATTCACCGAGCTACTCACTCCTCCCCTCACCAACACCACTAAACCCACACTCGTAATCTTACAAACTTTAATCCCTCTATATTCTCTGAAACACTTAAACTAACAAATTGGGACAAACTAAAAACTCTTCCACTTGATAAGGCCTTAGACTTCTTCAACACAACCTTCCTAGGCATCCTAAACTCCCAAGCACCACCTAAAACTAAACGAATAAAACCCAATTCTGCCCCATGGCTAACAAATGACACCAAAGCACTTATGATACAAAGAGACAAGATCTGGAAACTTCACAACAAAAATAAACATCCTGCTACTCTTCTTAAGTATAAGCAACTCTGCAATCTAACCAAAAAGCTTGTTACTAAAGATAAAAAATGTTATTACACTAAACTTCAGTCTACTCACTCCAAAAATCCAAAACAATGCTTGAACTCCATTAACTCTCTTTTGCACCCTGGTACCAAAACCAATCCCTGTCCTGACAACAATAAAACTGATACAGAAATTGCCACCCTTTTTAACTTCTTCTTTACCAACTCTATAGCTGAACTCACTAAGTCCTTCCCTAACCACATCTCCTCCTCTCCGCTCAATCCCACCACCCCTTCCACTCCTCTACCCTCCACTCCCAATCCTACCCCGTTTTTTTTTTTAAAACCTGTCTCAACCTCCTACATCAAAATGCTCCTCTCCAGACTTAAACCTTGCTCCAATGCCCCCAACAACATTCCCTCACTCTTTCTAAAGCTTGCCGCAGATGGTATTGCTATCCCCATCAGCATTCTCATCAATAGATCCATACAGGAATCTTATGTCCCCAAATTGTGGCATGCCACCTTTATCCTACCCCTCCACAAAGGAGGCAAAAATAACAGCATCTCTAACTTCCGACCAATAGCTATTCTTTCCCCAATCTCAAAATTCCTTGAAAAATGTATCCAACTGCAACTAATGCCCTACCTCATCAGCAATCAACTCCTCACCCCTACCCAACATGGCTTCCATCCAGGCCATAGTACAATAACTGCTCTCCTTTCTTTAGACACAGTAAACCATGCTCGTGACTCTGGAGAAATTGTTTCCACTATCCTTCTGAATTTATTCAAGGCATTTGACACTATCTCCCATACCCTCCTTCTGAATCACCTTGCTAACCTCAGTCTCTCTCAGAACTCCCTTACATGGCTCCATAGTTATCTCTCTGACAGATCTCAGGCTGTTAAATGGCAAACTGGTACCTCAACCTTCCTACCTACCCCAACCGGGGGTTCCCCAGGGGTCCATACTTGGACCAATGCTCTTTAATGTATTTAGCAATGATTTTCACGCTGCAATTCCAAATGCCAAAATAGTGCAATATGCGGATGACTCCACTTTAGTCTGCTCTGCTCCTAGCCTTCTTGAGCTTCTGGCAAAAACCCAATTGGCTTTTACAACTACTGAGAACTGGATGTTTCAAAACCATCTTTCCCTTAATGCTAATAAATCCAAAATCCTTTTTTTCTCTCCCTCAGAAACACTCCCACTTGACAAGCAATCCTTCAATATCATCAGCCATGCCAACTCTACTATAGAAGTAGCCCCCTTTGCTAAACTTCTTGGGGTTACCATTGATGAACACCTGACATTCAATATGCATGTCCAACTAAATATTAAAAAAACTCATAAGAAGCTTGGTATGCTATACAGAAACGCTCTCTTTCTCTCTCTGTCCACAAGGCAAACTCTTGCCTCTACCTACTTACTACCATCACTATTGTACGGTGCACCACTTCTAACCAATCTTTCTACTACCATCTCCTCAAAACTAGAAATCTGTTACAACAAAATTGCTAAATTCGCTACTAAATCTAAACACTTTACCCACCATTGCACCTCTCTCCACATACTAAATTGGTTACAGCTTCCTAACCACCTTGACTACCTTCAACTTATTACAGCCCACAAACTAATCTTTAAACCTACTGCATGCCCTGCTCTAACTAATATCCTACCAGTCTACACTCCACCCAGTCCCCTAAGATCTGCTGAACAAAATCTACTTTCTGTTTATAAACCAAAACGTCCCCCTGGCCAGTTTCTCCTATCCTACTCATTAGCCAAAAAATGGAACTCTCTTCCATCCCTGCTAAGAACCAATACAAATATTGAACACTTCAAATCCCAGCTCCATTCCCACCTCTCCCAAATCCAGAAATGCAATTGCACTCTTCCTACCTAATTCCATATACCGCCACCCCTACATGTTCTTCTTTATGTACCTTTAATCTTGCTGCTTTATCTACAGCTGCCCCTCTCTGCATCAAACGTATAAGTCCAAACCTTGAATTGATTATCCTGTAAATAACTGCATATAGGTTTCTATCACTACTCTCTGCTAATGACTTTCTTACTATGTATGTATACTATGAACTGCACTCACGTTTTTCCTTTTCTTATTCTCCTTTGCACCATTCAAGTTTGTTACTCCTTATTATATAAAAACACTAGTTATTCAAAATTTATAATTCTATGCTCAACTGTATAAATGTATAATTCTATGCTTGTTTTTGTTGTTTCATTGTATATTACATGGAACTTTTCTCCCCGGGCCTCCACTGAAAATGGGCCTTTTGGGCCCAGTGGACCTCCCCGGTTATCAAACTGGAAATAAATAAATTAATTAATTAAATAAATTAAAACCTACTACCCTATCTACTGATCTTCTCCCTGCTGAGTATCTGCAAAAAGCTGCAGATGCCATAGCATACCCATTTCCATTTATTTTTTATTTTACATTTGTTGACCGGGCTAGTCTAGCTGGATACACGTCCTTTTTCAGTAGAGGCCCGGGGAGATAAGCTCCAAGACATGGTCTAAATGCAATAGTACAAGTTCAAACAACACAGAAAGAAATATCAATATACTAATAAAAATAGCAACTTTAAAAAGGAAATAAAACTCATCAACAATGGTATTAAGTAATTAACAGTACAGAGTTTGTAACAGAATATATTATTGAGGAAAAAAATTATAAAACAGTGAAATTTCAAGTATGGAGACATATCAGGTTAGGTCATAGGTAAACAAAGGAAGTTAGGTGAGTAGTAATGTAGAAAAGGAGTTACTTAAGAAGATAAAGTAAAAAGAGTATATAAAAAAAGAAAAGAGGTAGATAAGAAAAATATGATAAGATGGGAAAAAAGTAGCAGAGGCTAGTAAGCACTGGATAGGTTATATAACTTAGTAGAGGTAGATGACTAGTCTGGTTTTGAACAGGGGCATAGCCAGTGAGTTTTGAGGAGAAGTTTAAGTCTATTTTTAAAGAGAGATAATGAGGTGAGTGAGGAGAGGTCACAAGGGAGAAGATTCCAGGATTTACCTACAGAATTAGAGAAAAGGGAATCCCCAGCTCTGTTGTTAGGTTTAGTGGTGTGGATTCTAATCAATCATACCATATCAGAAGCTACAGTCCTGTCTATCTGGAAAATATCTCATGTCCTACCACTTCATAAAGGGGATAGCTCTGCAGAACTATCTAATTTTAGACCCATAGCTATCTTGTCACCACTAGCTAAAATTATGGAAAAGTGCATCCATAAACAGCTTCTGCAATATCTAATCCAGAACAACCTACTGGCTAACTCTCAGTATGGCTTTAGGCCACATCATAGTACCATCTCACCCCTCCTCACCTTCTGAAATGCTATAAACTATAACAGAAACAACAACAAATTATCCTCAGCCCTTTTCTTGGATCTCTCAATGGCTTTCAGTATGGTTAACCACCAACTACTCATCCACATCCTGAAAACAATTTCTTTAGGCAAGCATTCTCTCCAATGGTTCCAATCTTATCTGTGTGATAGACAACAAGCCATCCTATGGCAGAATAAACTATCCAACCTCTTACCCAACAACCTAGGTGTCCCCCAGGGGTCTATTCTTGGACCTCTTTTGTTTTCCATTTTCATTAATGACCTCCATACTGTCATCCCAAAAGCAAACTGCATTCAATATGCAGACAACTCCATTTTGATTTGCTCTGTCACCTCCCAGCCAGATTTGCAGACACTAACTCAGGATATTTTTAACATAGTTGAAAATTGGCTTTCTGATTGTCGTCTGATTTTAAACCCCAACAAAACAAAGCTACAACTTTTCTCCCCCACTTGAAGGTCCTCAGTATTATCCTTCTCCATTAAGTCTAATAATGGCACCATAATCTCCCTATATGTCTACACAAAACTCCTAGGTGTTATCGTAAATAACAATCTTAAATTTGATATGCATGTCAATAAAACTATCAAAACCATTAATAAAAAACTTGGCTCTCTATATAGGATTAAACCATTCCTAACCCCACATGCTAGAACTGCTATTGTCTGCACTCATCTACTCTCTACCCTATTCTATGCCTCCTCTTTTACTTACCAATGTAAACAAAACTGATCTTAACAAGCTCTCTAGGTGCTATAATCACATAGCTAGATTTGCCACTGGCTTGACCTACAGAACACATCACTGTACAAACCTAAATAATCTTGGGTGGCTATAACTGCCCAGGCTAATTTAGTACAATCAACTAACAGTGGCTCATAAAGTACTTAACCAATCTGAAAATACACCTGCACTTAAAAACATTATCTGCCCCTACCTCAACCCCAGACCACTTCGCTCATCTAATAGACTGGTAGTTCAGACTGTCAAATCCAACAACTCAGCTGGTGACTCTTTGTTCGCCAACTCTGTTGGCAAAACTTGGAACTCACTGCCTGCTGACATTACTCTAGAGACTACCCAATCTCAATTTAAGAAAAGTCTCAAACAGTATTTCAATTCTCATTGGTTATGTCCTTGCCCCAAGCCTGACTAAATCTCAGTTATATTTTTGTACCAATTCTATTACACCTGCAATTTACTTGTGTTGTATTTTGTTAAACTATATCATATGTTTGTGAGATTGTATAATTTGCATGTCTCTTTAGAGGCTGTAAATTGTGCTTAATTTGTACTATGCATATTTGCTTTTGTAACTACCTTTGGAACTTTTCTCCAGGGGCCTCCACTGAAAATAGACATGTATTCAGTCGGACTATCCTGGTCAACAAATGTTGTTGTTTGTCTTTTGACTTTTCCCGGTAAGGGGTCGCCATAGTGGATCACCTGTCTGCTCGTGATTGGCAGTGGTGTTTTACAGTGTTGAGTTGTCAGCCCGGCACCCAACCTTCCACAGAAGGCACACACATGCACACACTCACAGCTAGGGTCAATTTAGACTGTCAAATCCATCCATCTTTGGGAGAAAACCGGAGCACCCAGGAGAAACCCAAGCGACCACAGGGAGGACATGCAGACTCTGTACAGTAGGTACCCCAGCTGAGGATCGAACCATACAACCTCTTGCTGTGAGGTGGAAACACTAACCGCTGCACCACCATAACCACCCTGCATGTACCTATTTCCACTAATCTCCTTAATCCTTTACAAGATTGTGCAGATGCTGGTGACTATCTTTATAAAACATTGGGATAATGCACATAAACTCATTCTGGACATGGTGCAGGTATATCACAAAACCCACGTTCAATCACTCATATATGGGGCAAATTGGAAGATCACCATAAACAAACTGCATGCCTTTGGGGGACCACAGAACCAGGGAAAACTATGACGACATGAAGATTTCACACAGAAGGAACCCCAGCTAAGAACTGTAAAGGAAAACCCTCTTGCTTTCACTGCACCATTCCGCACGCATTTCTTATTATTTCATAGGATAGGCATAAGAAGCTGTGAAAGTCTATGCATTGTAAATAAGTGCATAGTAGGATGAACAGGGAGTCTATCTTAAATAAATCTTAAAACAAAAGTAATAAGTGACCCTGACACATTATATAATGAATACCATTCAAATTATGTGATGAAAATAACAAAACTGGAAATATGTCAGTTACATGAGAACTGTAATTAAACTTTCAGTATTTATTCTTGATGAGGTCTGTCAATATGGCAGCAACCTGGGGCGGTTATTATACTCACTATTTTTGTTTTTCATGAAGAGATAGCCCCTTTTCTGTATGCTACCAGAGAGAGAATACTATAGCAATAACCCATGCCTGGGTGTGGGTAATGCGGGATTTACCCATGGTTTACGTGGTTTGGTCCCGAGGGCGAAGCCCGAGGGACCAAAAAAGACATCCGTGGGTAAATCCCGCATTACCCACACCCAGAAGTGGGTTATTGCTATTATACTATGACATTATTTAAGAAACAAAATAATTACTTGTCTTAAATAATGGCATTGTATAATGCCTCTTTGCTGCCCTTCCGCAGCTGTCTGGTATCGGCGGCAGTTCTGATGTACTGCACATGCCTACAGAGTACATCAAAGCTGTGGCCAAAAGCAATGGAGAAAGCAAGATCTCCATTGTTTTTTACTGTTTTGCTATGTTAAATGGGTTTAACATAGCGAGACAGCTTTAAAATAAGCAACAGAGATCTCCGTTGCTTTTTTTAAACCTGTGTCGCTATGTTAAACTCTTTTAACATAGCGAGACAGTGTTTTAAAAGAGACTTATACTAATGGAAAAAGTCCGGGCGATCGGACCTTTTTCCATTAGTATAAGTCGATTTACAACGTGCACGCTGGCCAATCAGCGTGCACGTTTTGGAATATTAATGGGGGGGTCATGGTATAATCATAGACAATCTCAATATCTTTAAATAGATTTTTTACAACTAGAGGTTATTGCCAAGGAATAGTGAAAAAAATATCTTAAGAGGTAGTTAATACCAGGAATCTCTGGTGCAGTCCATATTTCACAGTAGGCAGAAATAATATCTTTATTGTTGACATACCATCTGACATTGCATTTTTTGTCTTAAACTGTTTAGTCAGAAGCTAGCAAAGATGTGATCTACATGAACTGAAATATTCTAGTGGGAAATTAGAAAGTGAAAGTGTGTATAACAAGCAACCTATGTTTTATTTTCAGAAACAGATGATAAAGAGATTTTAAAAGATTTAGATTTTTGTAATGGCAACAAACTTAATGAAAAAGGGACTGTCACCTGCAAAGAATGTGCATCTTATAAAGATATGCTTGAAACTGATGGCTGCATTCATCTTTTTACTCAGTGGAAATGAGTACCTATTTTTTATGTTAATTGCTGTACTTCAAGAGTTGTGTAGATAGTGGTTTGTAATTACTGCACAGCATCTTTTATGGAAAGTGTAAATTGTAAATTAAATCAAAGAATCAGCGGCCATCTCTGTGCATAAATGAAACTTGACAATGTCACATGAAAACATTCAAGTATCTGTACTCATTTTATTGTTATTTTTTTCATTTCTCAGAATTGATACTACTGCTTAATATAGTAAAGAGTTGTAATAGTGATTCTGGTTTAGATATAAAGAAAATATATGGCAGACTTATTTGAATGTTTTGTTGTTTTTTAATTCCCTGGTGAAAATTAAACCCTGATTACAAACCCAGTTAAAAATAAGTCTGCCATATATTTTCTTTATATCTAAACCAGAATCACTATTACAACTCTTTACTATATTAAGCAGTACTATCAATTCTGAGAAATGAAAAAAATAACAATAAAATGAGTACAGATACTTGAATGTTTTCATGTGACATTGGCAAGTTTCATTTATGCACAGAGATGGCCGCTGATTCTTTGCTTTAATTTACAATTTACACTTTCCATAAAAGATGCTGTGCAGTAATTACAAACCACTATGTAAAAAAAAAAAAAAAAAAAAAAAAAAAAATCTTGTTTTCCCGCCTTACTGAACTAGAATAGTCCAGTCTTCAGAGTTTGCTGATCTCTGGGCTTTGGCTTGGTTCCTGTGCTATTCCATATCCTTATTTGGATAAAGGGAAGCTTCTTTGTTCACCAGTGGGAGTGGGGAGCACTGAGCAGCCTATTTGTCCCTAGAGCAGTGGTTCCAGCAAGAAACTTGTAGTCTATTGGCCATTTTGGGTCAATTCCTAGCTCTTTTCAACCCCCTGCTATAAAGCCCGCTTTAGCGCACTTTCGCGTGATTTAGCGCGGAGTTGCCCATAGAGCACCATCGGGCAGCGCCGGTTAAACAAGGTTAAACTATTTCTGGCTCCGTAAAGTCTGCTTTTCAATTTTTCCCTTATAACTTCTCTACTTGCAATCTAAACAGTCTATTCTCTATCTCAAAAGCTCAGCACTTGCTCCTAAAGAAATTTTTATATAGGTAAAGCTCAGCACTTGCTCCTAAAGCATTTTTATATAGGTAAAGTACTTGTATACTAAACAAAGTACTACATTAGCCTAGAATCCCCTTGAGTACCAATTTCCCTATAGGTCCCTTCTGACTCAGTTACACAGCAAACTTTTTCACTTTTTCTAGCATGTCGAAGGGTCAGTTGCTAGCGTCCTCTCCTGTTCAGCTGGTGAATCTGGGCATCTTGAGGCAATGTTACAATTGCCTCATGTACACAGACAACCCACTCCTTCTCCCACAAAACACAAATACATGTGAGAGATGCAACTATATAGCCAAACTGGAGGCTGAGCTCTCTCAACTCAGGACTGGCAAGACCAGACAGGAGGAGAAGGAAACCACGCACACCACAAACCCAGTTTCACATAGAACTATCACAACTGCAAAACAAACACATAAACACACAAAGACATACTCGGAGGCACTGATCAAAAATCTACCAAAACTACAGAGGCCTCCAAAGCAGACACCCAAGCAACTGCCACCTCAAGACATAAGACATGCAACACATAGTTCTCAAAGTCAGTGTGCTAAACAGTCACAGCCCTTAAGGCCAAACACAATGCCAGACACACTTGTTATAGGTGACTCCATAGTCAGACACACTGACGTCCCACTCACCAGACTTGAACAAGGAAAAGATCGCAGTAAGCTGCCTGTCAGGCGCTAGAATCCGCCACATAACACAAGCACTCAGGTCACTCCACAGCAAGTACAAGTATGACTCAGTCATTGTCCATGCCGGTGTGAACGACCTGAGACGTACCTCCCTGGACTACATGAAAAGAGACATAGAGGAGCTCTCAGATTATGTAGCCCAGGCCGGTATGACCCTGACCCTGAGCAGTATCCTACCCTCACCAAGAATGATGCCACAATACAGAGACAAAATGATCAGCTTTAATAATTGGCTTAATTACTGGTGTCATTCTAAGGGGATCCAATGTCTGTCTGCCTGGGATGACATGCTTGACAAGCCACGCTGCTTCGCAAGGGACGGCTTGCACCTGTCACCCTGGGCTTCCGGATATTGGCAAAGGCTCTTGCCACCCCATAGTGCCTTTTTAGGCAAGGCTCAAATGATAAACCTACCGCCCTAGAAAACAAAAATGGAGAAAAACTAAGGGTAATACTGCTCAATGCCAGAAGTCTAACCCTCAAGATGCACGCCCTCGAAGCCCTCCTCAGTATGGAGAACATCGATGTCTGTGCTGTGACTGAAACCTGGTTCAAGGCTCCTGAGAGCACCCCAGCACTATCAGGTTATACCTCATATCATGCGTTCCGGCCCCAAAATCCGGACCGAACCACAAAAGGAGGGGGAGTATCCATATTCATAAAGGATACCCACACCTCCAGGTTAGTGGCAACGCACAAAGCATCGGAGACCATCCAGGGGCAATTAACCATAGGTAAAACTGTCCTACAGTTTGTAACATGCTACAGACCACCTTCTCAAACTCAGGAAACCCACACAGCCTTCCTAAAGACACTGGAGAGTATGAATGTCTCTCCAAACACCATCATATTGGGTGACTTCAACTACCCAAACATAGACTGGGAACATTACTCAAGCCCCAACACCCTAGCCAAAAGGTTCCTTGAGTTCATAAACTCAAATGCTATGGAACAACTAGTCACCATTCCCACAAGAGGAGAAAATATACTAGACCTGATCATCACAAACATGGGGACAAAATGCTCCACACCGGAAGTATATCCCTCAACTTCTCAAAAGCAAACTTCACACTTCTTAAGACTGGAGTGGTATCCTTCAAGGCCCCCGAGCCAGTGGAAACCACAACCCACGCTGCTGAAACCCTTACAAATACCTTCTACGAGCACCTCCAGGAATGTATGGATCAAGCAATCCCTAATAAAATCAAGACCCTTTCCACCAAAGGCAGGCGCCCGGTCTGGTGGACTTCAGCCATAAACAAACTCTACAACAAGTGGAGAAAGCTACTACACGACAGAGCAAAATCCCTAAATGGGAAGGCATCTCTGATCAATACTAGCAAAAAACTACGATCACTCATAAAATCATCCAAGGCCAACTTTGAGAGAAAAATCGCTAATGACACAAAAGACAGTCATAAAGCCTTCTTTAGCTATGTTAGAATCCTGGGTGGAAACTCCCAGATATGCTCAGAATTAGTCCAAAATGATAAAAGAATCACTGAACCCACAGACATTGCCAACATACTGGCAGACAGGTTCAGTGCAAATTTCTCCCTCCCCCCCAAAAGGAGAAATATCTATCCCACCAGAATCTAGCCTCCCAAACATCTCAGATGCCCAGGTGAGAGCTGCTCTCTCTAAAGCAAAAAACACAGCATCAATGGGACCGGACGGTGTCCCCGGCTGTGTGCTACACGAACTCAATGAGGAACTAAACCCACACATAAGGCTGCTGTTTAATCTTAGCCTTACTACAGGATATGTACCCAAAGAATGGCGTACGGCAACTGTGGTCCCACTCCACAAAGGCGGTGCTTCTACGGACCCTGGAAATTACCGCCCCATAAGCTTGATGAGCCTTGTCTGCAAAGCTATGGAGAGGATCATAATGGAACTCATAAATAAAGACATTGGGGACCTACAGACACTGGATCCTACCCAGTTTGGCTTTGTCAAGGGCAGATCCTGCCTCTTGAACTTGGTCGACTTTTTCGAAACAGTCACTAAGGCCATTGATGAGAGTAAGGCAGTTCACACAGCCTACCTTGACCTAGCAAAAGCGTTCGACACAATACCCCACTCGGGCATCATAGAAAAGCTCACCAGCTTAGATGTAAACCCATATGTCACAAGATGGGTTGCAAACTGGCTCAAGGACAGAACACACAGGGTTAGAGTTGCTGGTGCCATGTCAGACTCTAAGCCGGTCACGAGTGGCGTCTCACAGGGCTCAGTCCTGGGCCCCCTCTTGTTCGGCATTTCTTTTTCTGAAGTGCAGGCAAACATATGGGGATTGTGGCTGACAAAATTTGCAGATGACTGCAAACTGGGCACCATAATTGACACTCCATCAGACACAGACATCCTCCAGAAAGGTCTCATAGAAATGGATAACTGGTGCCAGAGCCATAGCCTTAAGCTAAATGCCAAAAAATGTATAGTCATACCCTTTGGGAAAAACAAGGTAACCCCTAATTACCACATAAGTGGTAATCCATTAAACACGGAAGAAGTTATCAGGGACCTGGGGACCCAAGTTGACAGTAACCTCTCTTTTGACACTCACATTGCCAAAGTGGTTAGGAAGACCTTCTACATTGCCCACCTGATCATGAAGGGATTCACATCCAGATCAGTAGAGGTCATTGTACCCCTGTACTCTTCACTTATCAGACCAATGATTGAGTACAACGCCCCATTCGGAATGTACCTTACCCGACACCTGCAGCAGTTGGAAAGACCCCAAAAGTTCCTCACCAAAAGGATAAAGGGGCTCAAACATATGTCATATGATGCCAGACTGAAGAAACTCCAGCTCTATTCAGTCGCAATACCGTCTGCTCAGAGGTGATCTGTGCCTGACATACAAGGCCATGTCCAACCCGGAATTAATGGACATGCTCCACCTCAAAAAATCCAAATCCACCAGAGCCACGAGAGCAAGAGACTTAAACCTCAACACGGATATAAATAGGACGTGCTGGAGGGACAGATTCATCACCCAGAGACTCCCTACACTATGGAACAGAATCCCAGTCCATGTGAGGCAGAGCCCTTCACTGACTCTGTTCAAGAGAAATCTTGACGAGTGGATGGGAGATCGTAGGTTTACCCCGGGAATCATCTCTGTATCACTGCTGGACAGAGGCACAGCAAACTAATGGGTATAGTATTCTCATCCTAAGGGGTGGCAAAAGCCACACACACTCTGGCTAGGCTTATAAATGCCCTAGGGCAGATAGCCTAGTATGAACCTATGAACCTATAAAAAGTAAGGAATTTAATACACTGACACAACTTCACTGTCATGGCACTGTTGCTTTCGATGTTCTACCTCACTGAACGGTTTATTTTCATTCAAAATATGATATTTATACCCTAGATCGCAATCCATATAATTCTTTTTAGCAGTCAGAAGAAGTTTGGATATAAAGTGCTTATTATTCATGCAAACAAATGGATCATTTTAATTACCTTTTAGTTAACTAGATGTACAGTAGTATTTTCTGGCATTCTACTACAGACCTTAGGCCATCACTGTGCTGGCCTATGGTTAACTAAGTTTGCAGATGACTGTAAATTATGAGTTGCTATTTACTCTGTAACTGACACACAATTGTTCCAATATGGCTTAAACCATGTTAAAAGCTAGGCAAATCTTTCACGAGTTCCAAAACAAAGCAAAAAAGCAGGTTAAGCTTGATAAACAAAATTACTGTATCACTCAACAAAACAAATACAGTACCAAACCACAAAAATTCTGGGCAACAATAAATAACATCCTACAGCCCGGAAGAACCACCACTCCTGCAACCAATATAACAGGTGCAGACCTGGACATAGCCTTCAGCTTTAATAACTGTTTCACCTCCTCAATACTCAAACTCTTAAACATCACTTCCTCCAACACCACACAAACACCTCAGACCCAAATCAATACCATAACTTTCACACTTAAGTCTGTTTTTACCTCTACTATCCAAAAACTCCTAGCCAAACTCAAACCAACCACCCTTGCAGCCAATAACCTTCCTGCCGAATACCTCCAAATTGCATCCACATATATAGCCTATCCCATTTCACTTATAATAAACTGATCCATCATCAAACTCCTGTTGAAAACCTCATATATCATACTACTCCACAAAGGTGGCCCCTCCCTAGACCTTTCCAACTATTGATCAATTGCAATTCTCTCACCCCTCTCTAAGATCCTAGAAAGATGTATTCATCACCAGTTCCTATCCTATCTCCTCACCAACAACCTTCTCTCCTCAACCCAACATGGATTTCACCCATCCCACAGCACTACCACTGCCCTACTCAAATTCACCAATACTATAACCTCCCACAGGAATCTAGGTAAATTTGTCTCAGCTACCTTCCTAGCTTTATTCAAGGCATTTGACACAGTCTCACATAATAAACTACTGTCTTGTCTCTGTGACCTCATTTTTAACAACCCCACCCTCCTTTGGTTTAAAAGCTATTTAGATAACTGCCAACAATCTGTCAATTGGCATAACTCTGTATTCCCCTCACTCCCAACCTCCTTAGGCCTGCTGCAAAGATCAGTCCTAGGACCCCTTCTTTTTAATATCTTGACAAACCAACTCCACTCAACTACCTCTAAAGCTGAACATAGTCCAATACGTTGACGACACAACCCTCATATGCTCTGCACCTAGCTCCCAACTTCTCCAACAAAAAGCCCAAGAAGCCTTCTCTAAAATAGAGAACTGGCTTAACAATTCACAACTTATACTAAATCCCAAAAAAACACAGCTAATGCTATTCCACTCTACTAAAACGAGCAACCTTACCTTCTCTACACTCTCTGCCAACAAAACCCAAATCACCCATCACTGAAGCTAATCTCCTAGGAGTTACCATTGACCAGCAACTCCAATTCCCAAAGCACATATCAACAACCACCACCAAAGTCCACAAAAAGCTAGGTTGCCTCTATCGCTGTAAAAGTTATCAAATTACCGAATCTCGAATTACAATAGCCAGGACCCATCTCCTATCTACTCTACTTTATGCATCCCCAATTCTAACTAATCTTTACAAAACTGACCTTAATAAACTTCCCATCTGTTACAACAAAATTGCTAGATTCGCTACCAATGCCAAATCATGATCCCACCACTGCCTTTCCCTACAAGCCTTGCACTGGCTTGAATTTTCGAACCTATTAAGGTACCATCAACTCAGCCTAGCTCATCTAATTCTGTACTATCCCAAGAAAACCCCTGACCTGACTGGCATGCTGAACTTCTACAATTCAAATAGACAACTTTGGTCCTCCAACAAAGCCTTAATCAAAACCATCACATGCAAAAACAACTCTAGGGAATCACTATTTGCCCATAAAATAGCAAAAATATGGAACAACCTTCCCCCTGACCTCTGACTAAAAAACTCCACACCCTCCTTCAAAAACCTACTTA